>NC_040032.1:2220641-2438350 GCF_000972845.2 Larimichthys crocea
CCTCTGTTTGAAGAAAAGAAGCAGAGAAGGGTGGCGTTTTTTTTGTTGTTTTGGCTCGCCTCAGCATTTTGTCCCACTGAGGTTTGGGAGCCCGCCTCTTTATTTTAGTTCTGTGGGTGCAGTTCCTTCCTCCTCAGAGCCCTGTAATAAAACAAGTCCAAAATAGATCCCTGACCTCCAAATATTTTCTAGGATCAGTTTTAGTGTTCTACTCTTCAGCACTGAGAGTTCCTTTTTTATATATATATATACACATACATATATATATATTCGCCTTTTCTGCACCTTGTCTTCGATGATGGCGATTATGTCCCCCACAGTCTTCAGGTCCAGCTCGTCTCCCATGTAGGACACGCTCACGTCCTCCTCACTGAGCTCTGACACTTTGTCCTCTGCAGAGACAGGCTGGCACGCAGGGGGCACAGACGGCACCATGACATCCATCTCTGCAAACAGACGTCAACTCGTTTTCAACAAGATTTTACATTTGAAATAAACATAGTAGCTGCAGCAGTTAGTGAAAACACAAATTTTCTACATAACATACTTAGCTCAGGCTTGTGTTTTAATATGAAGCCACAGTAGATCTTCTTACCTGTTACCTTTAACAGTTGTACAAAGTAAGGGCCCAAACTTAAATTCATTAGCTACATAAGCAGGTGACATGTTTGATGAGGGTTAGCCTGACGTTTTCATATGGGTCATAGTGGACAGACCTGTACTCGCTGAGACGGTGGCATCAACAGGAACAGGAGTGGCAGCAGAGAGGGGAGCACGGGAGGCAGAGTCTGCGCCGACCATGAAACCTAACGGGGCAGAAAACTGGGCGGGTCCCGCCTCCAGGAGACGAGACAACATTGGGGCACCTAGCATGCAAGTATTCATACACATTAACACACAGAGTGAAGGGTGCAGACGAAGCACAGGGGCCAATGTGTGAGCACGAAAGCATACAAGCATTCAGGATTCAGGGAGTAACTAATAAATACAAAACACTACTAATTAAGACTTTTTTGTGCCAGATATTGATTGGAATGAAATCTTTTGCAATCAATTATACCTAAACACATAAAATACTTCTAATATGTTTCATGAGTCATGAGCACTGTACCTGTTGCCTGAGAGAGAGGTTGACTAGGTGGAGCCAGCTGCAAGTCAAGCGCTCCTGTCATGTTACCAGCGTCGCCGTCGCCAATCTGGGACAGACACACGTACACTTATGTCAAACACAAACACGTATTTTTGTCTATTTTCTTGTACATAATGTGCAAATCAAGCATCATGATATATGTTCCAGCCAGCCTGTATCCATTATGTCAAAGTGACTTGTATATGTCCCCTACATCATTTTTAGAAATAATAAGGTGGATGACAGTTTGACAGGCTGTGTGTGTGTTTATACGTATTTTATATTATATATTTTAGTTCACACACTGCAGAGGAATGTGAGGAGACTTCTTCTGACACCAGAACACAGTGGGCTTCATCAGATGGAAATGAAAACAACAGGAAATAAGCCGGACAATCCCAGCAGGTAACTGTTTAAGAAGAACCTCGGTCAGGGACAGGAAGAATGAGCTGCTTGGCTGCAATGGGAAATCACACTATACAAGAACTAATCATGATAGAAAGGCTTGGAAGTAAAAAAAATAATAATAATAAAGTACATGACAGCAGCCTGCTTGAGTTGTAAGTGGTGCAATAAAAGAAATGAACAGAACTCGTCAAGCAGTCACACAGAGACACAAACAACACAATTACAGCCTCAAATTCATAAAAACAAATGCAAAAATGTGATGTGTTAACTGTTAAATGTCTTTATTTCTTCGGGTTAAGTGATTTCCTGAACAAATGTGCCGTTTCTGTGGTGCAGCCTCTAAAGATTTTAACAACTACTGTGTCCAAAAACAGCTAACTTGTTAAGTACAGGCTTCAGAGTGCACGTGATCACAGATAGAAGCAATAACAGGGCAGTGACTAAGCTGCACTGCAATGGCCTCAAACAGCAACTATGAAGGGCAGATATGAAGAAGTGGAAACATAAAAAAAAAAAAAACATAATCAAATACATTCACAGAAATGATTTAAATCTTAATACAAAACAAAATGTCACAAAGAAAGACTAAATCTTGAAATACTTCCTAAATAAACTGTTGACATAATACAGGAAGTTCCCTCCACATACCAGTCTGGAATTTGTGGCCAAGATACTGCCTTTTTTCAGTAACTCTGACAGGAGTGGAGATGGCGGTGGTGTGGCTTTCTGCCCCAGTAGCTTTTTTTGGGTGGGGTCATCCAGAAGTGACCCGTGGCTCGCGTCATCACTACCGGGTCCAGAAGACTCAGGGATTGTCATTAATCTGGCTGACCCTGAAGCCTAAAGGCAGAGAGAGGGGAATGTGAAGTGACATCCAGACTTTCAGGAGGAGATCTAGGTCAACTATCTTAATGTGAGTCTGGCAGTAGTCGGGAATATCAGAGCCTTTTTCCAAAGATGATTAATAAAGTAATATTTTTATTCAGTTAGCCGAATATTTTGGACTGTCTTTGGCTGTTTTTATTCACGAAAGGCCCTTTGAACTTTCACTGACTTACATTCTTTGTAGATTCGAGATCCAGAGTCAAGCACTTGAGTGGGTCGCCTGATGAGAACTCCTGGCTTGGGGAGCGGCAGTCTGAGGGCGTATGCATGGTGATGCCGATCACTCGTTTAGGTGTGTTCTTTGCCACCTGTCTGGCTGAAAGAGGGAGGGGCAGAATGGGAGAATATTTTCTTATCAGTCACACAAAAGCCGATGTTTAACTTTCTTCTTTTCTAAAACAAGACAAAGGTGCCCTGAAATCCTGCTTTCACACATGCTCGCTGCATGCTTCTACCACGCTGAGAGAGACTGCTACCAAAGTTGGTACAATATTTTTCACTAAAAATATTTTGGGGGCTTCATCTAGAGAGTGACAACCAGAGATAGATAGGAAACTGAGTAAGGGGGGGGCATGGTACATGGTACACTCCACCAGGTGAGCAACCAGGATACGCCATCACATTTTTTCTCTTGACTGACTAAACCTCATCATCCTCCTTCATCAGTTACCGCTCACACAGTTTACAATTAGCATACGTGTAATTATGTGAGAGCTCATGCTGAGCTCAAACCAGCAGCAGCGAGCTAAGTTTGATGACTAATTCTGAAATGTCCTAAAAATGGCCACTGTACAGAGAAGGTACCCTTGGGTGCTGATTTATGAGAGGGTAGAATCAAGGTGATTGTTCTGTTCAATGAGTAAGAAATATCTCAGAAGTTATTTTTAGTGTGTTACAGAACGACAGTAGGAGCTGCTTCGCTTTACGGCGCTCTCAATCAATCTGTCGCCTCTCTCACACCCGGCTCTCTCTTATTAAGCGGAGGCTGAATGTTGGAGAATGTAAACAGCAGACAGGCCAAGAGATTGTAGATTTCGCTTAATCGCATCTGCTAAACAAAGAAGCATGCCGTTCATGGAGCATCAATGACACGTTACACTGTAATGACGTTTTTCTCCCAGAATACAGATTAAGCGTGAAGGAGATACCCTGATAAGCAGCATCTGTGTGTTTTCTTTTCAACTCTGCCTCCTCCTCTTCCAGTTTCTTCTTCCTGACAGAAACACGAGATCACGTCTGAACTTTACAAATACGATGCACTGTGCGATTGTGTAAACAGGTCACGTAGAAAGTTTGCTGCTTCTTACTGCAGGATCTCTTCCCATAACTCCTCGAGTTTGGAATCAAGATATCCTGCTTGAATCAGTTCAGCCTCTCTCTTCAGCTTCCTATGAAAACAGTATAACATCAACCAATCAACTCATCCGTGCTCTTTTTAAAGATGGAGCTGCTATATTTCGTTCACGCCGGCGTACCTGTGCTTCTCCTGCGTTTCTTTGATCAGCTTTTTTAGCTCGTCGATCCTCTCGGCTGTGAGCCTGCGCACTATCACGTCCTCCACCGTCTCCACCACTTCACCTTTCTCTCCACGCTTACGCCTGAAGGCAACAAATGCACCATTAGTTCACGAAAATTCTGGTGTATGCATGAGTCAAACAGTATAAAGCTATGTAATCTATTTAAGCTTGCTAGTATACAAACGCATCATTGTGGTGAACTCACTTTGGGGTTTCTGTTGTTTGCAGGAGCTCGGAATACTTAGAGGCACAGTGCTGCGAAGAGTCAAAGGAGAGTGAAGAACAGCTCCGTGACAGGACAAAATATCACGTGCTGCAGAGTTCAGGAATTTGCTTTTCGTGTTCTGGCTTGGATGTCTTACCTTTTGTGAGAACCAGTCAGGGGGTCGCCCAGATTCTGCAAATGGTTTGATGGTTCGACTGACAGACACCCTGTTGAGATTGAACACATAGTAAAGACTTCAAGTCCAAAACAGGCAAATATTTCCAGTCTTAAAAAAATCTCCCGAGTCTATCCACCCCATCCATTTATTTTCTGTTACTGCTTATCCTCGTTAATGTTGCATCATGTCTATAACCAGCTGACTTAGGGCAAGAGGTGGGGTACACCCTGGACAAGCTACCAGTTCATCACGGGACACGTAGAAACAAACAGCCATTCACACCAACGGGAAATTTAGAGTCACCAATTAACCTAACCTAAGTGCATGTCTTTGGACTGTGGGAGGAATCCGGAGAGAGACACGGGGAGAACATGCAAACTCCACACAGGGGTTCGAACCAAGGACCTTCTTGGTAACCTCCCCAGTCTAATTTCTTCTAAATTGTTGATGTCATTATTTTACCTCTAAATTAAGGCCGGATATATGCAAAAAGCACAGTATGGATAGTGTGCAACATATACAGACAAGTCCATGGTGCATATGACCATATCATAGATCTGTGACACAGACCATTTTGCACAGCATCTTTGGATCAAAGTAGCAAAACCAGTAGCACAGTACCAGTTCTGGTCTCCACTCTTCATGACAGATGTGGCCAAACACAGCTTCTCCCTCACTGACCACGGCTCCGTTGGTCCAATGACAAGCAGCTTGTGTTCTGCAGGATGGGGGGGAGAAAAAAAGATGATACATGCTTTATTGTATATGTAACGACGTCTAAAAATGTCATACAGCCGCTTTCAGGCCTGGTGGTGCTGGTGGTGAATTGTTCATCTCTTGAAGCTTTGGCTTTCATCTTCATGCCACCTAAAAAGCTGCCCACCATGCCAGCAGCAGCAGCAGCAGCAGCACTTCACTACGCACATTGACAGTAAGCTTTTGTAATGGACACACACATACAAAAAAAATAAAATAAAAAATGATTCAGTTAAACATTAGAGGTAAACAAGAGAGCACACAGAGCCGTCAAACTCGAGGTGACAAGCCGTGAAAGCGGCGCAGGAGGCTGCCGTGCAGGAAGTTGTTGGTGGTAACATCAACAGTACGACACTGCTAACTGATAGCGTGTCATGACATTTGCTAATTGCCGCCGTTACTCACTTCCAACCCCGTTTGCCATCTTCCTGTCATCCCGACATCCCGTCAGACACAAAGCAGGCTATTCGAGCCGAGGACGACACGCACGCAGTGATGGACGCTAACATCAAACGGCGTCCCGCTCCCCGTGCTCTTCAGTCTCGAGCTGAATCACCGCTGTCCGTTAAACTCTCCCCGTGCGTGTCTCAGCTATCGGGAACTTGGAAGATGAACTAGCTCAAATGCTACACGAGGGAGGCTTTCCCCCTGCGCAGGCGAACAGGCTGGACTGCGCGTTGAGCTCACGAGAAACTACGTTCACCAGAAAAAGAAGGAGAGCAGCGGCACACACGACATTTAGCTCGCAGCGGTCTTCATCGTTATTCATCATTTTAGCTAGTACAAGTGTTCGTCACGCCCACCGCGGCAGCTTCACGGTGGTACAGTCCTGACGCTGTTGAATATTCATAACTCACCTAACTTACTTGTCTTTGACTTTCAGAAAATGATGCAACAACAACAACAACAACAACATAATACTAACAATAACAATAATAATAATAATAAATAACTTAACTGGCGACTTGTCCAGGGTCTGTTACAGAAAATGGATGGATGGATGGACAATAATAATAATAACAATAATAACAACAATAATCATAATAATAATCGTATAACGACTACTACTACTACTACTACTACTACTACTACTAATAATAATAATAATAATAATAATAATTCTATGTGCCCTGTAATTAAGTGGCGACTTGCCCAGGGTGATAGCGCGGATGGGCTCTGTTACAGAAAATGGATGGATGGACAAAATAATAATAACAATAATAACAACAATAATCATAATAATAATCGTATAACGACTACTACTACTAATAATAATAATAATAATTCTATGTGCCCTGTGATTAACTGGCGACTTGCCCAGGGTCATAGCTGGGATAGGCTCTGTTACAGAAAATGGATGGATAGATAATAATAATAATAATAACAATAATAATAATAATAATAATAATAACAATAAGAAGAAGAATCGTATAACGACTACTACTAATAAGAATAATCAATAATAATCATCATATAATAGTCATAATAATAACAATAATGACGAAGAATAAATGTGTAAATATTAGATCAACAGCATTTGCACCATCGAGGATAAAATGTAGGGAGGATATTTGATGCCACTTGTGGTGATTGGCTAATATAGAGTGAAAAACCTGAACCAATAACTGTGTATACTTGTTTGCCAGACAATCAACTGAGTTATAACATAATAGTTATAATATTATGTTGTTTGGTATTAAGACATTTGGGGTAAACTATGGTACTACATGTATTAAAAAGCAAATTCCAGGTGGCCTACAAATATATAGAAGAATTTAATTGTGAAATACAATAACAAATCTTACATGAAATATTTTCAATCTAGGCATTTGCTGTGTCATAACTGAATTCAAAACATGCTGAAAGGACATTTATCTAGATTTTAATTTTCAATGATAAATGAATTCATTGTTTTACTTTTCTACACCTTGTTAAATATAAATCAGAAGATAGAAAGTTAATAATATTTCTAGTAAACACGTGTAAATAGTGGGGTTTTACATGGAATGCCAATGAGTCTGCTACACACTGAGCAGTAGGAGCTACAGACTAGTAAAACTGGTTTGTGAACATTATGATGACAAAATAAACAACTGGTGTCTAGTGGGACTGGAGGCTAAACAACTACTGTGGCTGTGAGTGCCTGTTCTTTCCTTGTTCGTAATCCCACATTACTATCTGTTAGCCAATGGTCTATCCAAAGGGGAATATTTATTAGTTCATCCATCTCCTGCTTATCTGGGGTCACTTAGCTATGGCAGTAGGTGTAGCAAAGCAATCCAAACTTCCCTCTTTCCAGCAACACTCCACTCCTCCTAGGGGATCGTGAAGTGTTCCAGGCCTGTTGGGCTATATAGGACATCCAACAGGTTCTGGGTCTTCCCCAGGGTCTCCTGCTAGTAGGATATGCCTGGAACACCTTCAAAGGAAGGCACTCAGGAGGATCCTGATCAGATGCCCGAAACACAAGATGCCTCCTTTCAGCCCGGATGTCTGAGCTCCTCACCTCGTCTGGCTGAGCCCAGACAACCCATAGAGGAAACTAATTTTAGCTGCTGGTATCAGCAATTACATTCTTTTGGTCATTACCCAAAGTGCATGACCACAGGTGAGGGTTGAAACGTAGATTCGAAAATTGAGAGCTTTGCCTTTGCTCAGCTCCCTCTTCCCCCACCTTATGAACCATAACTTCACTTGTCTGAAAATTCTATTTGTAATCTCGAATTCACCAAAATCCTTCTGTACACCCAACACATAATGCATATACCGGTCTCTGTAGATAGAATAGAATTTTTAGTCCCTTAAGCATCTTAATGCATAAAACAGGACCATATGACAAGGTTAAATGCCTTCACAGCATCCATTAAAATGACCAATTCTAGGGTATTAGAAGATGAAGGTGATCAAATAAGCATGTGATGTTGTGAAAAGAGTATCTATTCTAAACCCTGTGATGTTCCATCTCCTTAGGATGAGTCTGCTAGGACCAGGAATCAGCACACCTTTGCAACACTGGGCAAATTATATTGTTGGATCCTGGAGATGGTTGGTGAAGTGAGGCGGCAACTCTTTCTCCTCATATGGTCCCACACTTTCTACAGAGAGAGAGACCAATTACTACAGGGAAACAAATGTTAATGAGGCACTTGACATTTAACTCTGCGACACTGCCACTTTGCCTCCTGCTGCTAGGTGGAATAACTGTAAACTCAAGAGGAAAGACAGCAGTGCAGAGGATGGCTGCGACCTGTGAGACAAATAATTCTGTCGTCTAAGAAAACTCACACTGTGACAAAAACTCAATCATTTACCTCGCAAACTTACTATTGGATATAGTGCTGGATAACAGGCAATATATCCAATAGTAAGTGATCCTGTGTATTTGTTGAAGGAAAGAATTAGACTGAAATATTTGTTTTGATCTTTGATCTTGATCAGACCCTATTACTAGTGAACCATTGTGTGTTCAGAGTCATCTGTTCAAGTCAAATCAGCTTTTAGATATATATATTTTTTTTACAGTACATGAAGCAGTGATTTATGTTGATGACTTTTATTTTGAATTCTAGCATTCACTTGTGCCACATAATAAATGTGTGATAAACACTGATCATATGTTTGGAGTACTGATCAACTGTGAATGAATTTTTATGTAATGATCCCAAGCACAACACGAATTCACTTCATATTCATAAATATGCACTCACCAGCCACTTCATTAGGTACATAAGTACAGTGTAATGTGATCCAGTACAGTCAATACATTCAATACAGCTCTGCTATAAATCCTGCCTGTACAAACAACAGCTCTGATTGATGCTGTCAGCTGTGTTTATTATTGAGGTTGCTGCTGCTCACCACTCACCACTACGAGCACAACATAAACAGAATTATTACCTTTCTGACAGTGTCAACAAAAACTGAACATTTCTCAGAATGAATTAAAAAACAGAAACATGAATTTAAGTCGTGAAAGCATCCTCATCATATCTTTTTATGTTTCTATGAGGTGTTTTAGGGGGAAAATGTCTTGATATTAAACACTCTATTAGATAAATAAAATATAATTTTAGGTTCTTAAGAACACTATTTAATATTTCATACTAGAGCTCCTGTATTATCTCTTACCTGTAGTAGGCGAGCAATGGAAACTCAAGAGATGAAGGTCACACCACATGTTGCCTTTAAATGCTTTACTGAGCCCATCCTGGGGGCAGAACCACCGCTTATTATTTGAAGGAGGGAACCTATTGAAGCCTTCCTCCTCCTCATCTTTGCCATTAATCTCACTGCATTTGTTACTGTAAGTTGGTGCGTGGAAGACAAGGCAGACTTTCATTCCAGGAGCCCAACGGTTGCTGCCCGTCTTGTGGTGAGTGATGTTGTGAATTATTCTGAGTTAGGATAAATCTTGAGAAATTCATTTATTAAAAAAAAAATAAAATAAAAAATAAAAATAATAGTTTTGTAAAGATTCATTGAAACCTCTCCATATATCTCAACGTGTGTGCTCTGTGTAAATTATATCAGTAGAAATGATTTGCGTTGATAGAATTGACAAATGGATTTCACACACATAGAAATCTTTTGTTGTTGACTGATGATGCTGTTCATTCACTCTTCTCTAAGAGATTTAAAAAGATTGATATTTTGCACCTTGTCTATGAATCTAAGCAACATAATATTATCAGTGTAGAAACATAGTGGAGGATAATAGCATTAAATCTCTACATTTTGACAAACATATTCTGAAAGAGCAACAAGTTCATGTTAATGTTAGGTGTATTTACAGCTAGCGGATGCCCTCCCATGGGGAAGCTGCTCTGCCTCCCCTCCCCTGCCCTCCTCCTCCTTTGAGACCCTCCCTGTGCCACTTGCAGCTGAGACCCAGGGAACAAAATTAATGAGCAAATTGAAACAGATTCCAACCATGGCACAGATACCTTCAATAAATTACCACACACTGTGCGTGCAGTGTGTGCACTATAGACATGTAAACATGTTTGCAATGAACTCAACATCTGATTTTTAAATTTCTGCAGGCTGACTGACTTTAGAAGGAACGACGCAGCATGTCCAACAACATGGCCAAAATTGCAGATGCTCGAAAGACGGTAGAACAATTGAAACTGGAAGTGAACACAGAGCGGATGATGGTGAGTCAGCACATGATGGAGCTACAGAGCCAATAGTTTAGAAATGAAGTATGGCATCATCTCTTAAAATAAAATACTTGTATATCATGTAGATTTACAGTACCTTGCTAAAGAGTCATTCCAGTTAAATAAAATGACATTATTACACTACTATTACACATATAAGTGATGTAGGAGGTGTTCTTTGGACAATTTCATCAATGCTTAAAGGTCCAGTGTGTGAGACTGGGAGCCTTTATTTTCAGAATAAGCCAGACATGGATTATATTGTTTTCCTTACTTAAAAACGAGCCTTTTAAATCAACTGTGGGAACAGATCCTCTTCTATGGAGTATGTTGAAACAGCATGTTTCTACAGTGGCACAGAACAGACAAACAAAACACTGACTCTAGACAGGGCCTTTTAAGTATTGGGAAGGTGATGGTGAGGTGAGGAGATTGAAATCCAGCCAGTACACCACTAGATGCATCTAAATCCTATGCACTGGACCTTTAAAATGTATAAGGAATGAACAGACCCACTAACACATCCTTTTGGTACAGGTATCCAAAGCAGCAGCTGAACTGATGGCCTACTGTGAAAGTCACGCCAAAGAGGACCCTCTAGTCACACCAGTGCCTTCTGAGAACCCATTTCGTGAGAAGAAACTATTCTGTGTGATACTATAACCCCTCCCCCCCATCCACACCTTAACACTTCTAGCTTTAATGTGTTAATTCAGTGACAAACATGATACTTGTTTCAGTTCAGTTATGTAATTAAAGTAGCTCTCTGGTGATGGACTTTACATGAGGAGTGATCAACATTTGAACATGATAATGACGGCAATAAAGATTTATTGAAAATGGGTGCAAAGTACTGCTGCCTCTCCTTGTACACACTGTTTGTATCTGAGCTTATACATTAACTCAACTGTTCAGTAAGTAATAGTAAGTACTCACTAAATGTCTGTTGTTGTGCTCTACTTTTTTAAACCTCTGATCAAACCATATGTTTTATATGATTTAATGCCTGAATAAACAACATGATCTTTAGTCAGGTATTGTTTTTCTGCCTGGATGTTGCGCTGTTTCCCAGGAGCATTTCCCTTGGTCACAGAAACCAATGCAAATGATGGGTGGGGCCATGTGGTGATGTCAGTGCAGGTTAGAAGTTCATACAGCAGGTGTGCACAGTTTACACAGAGCAGTGTGCTCTCCCTGTGACAGCTGCCGACATTCACAGACTTCCCTAAAACTCCTCGGCCTTTTGGAATAAGCAGCAGAGAATAAGGTATGTACAGTCTGTTGATCATCTGTTAGAACTGTGACAGGAAAGGCTTACTTTCTTATTTAGTACCAGCACAGGGACTGCTCTAGAACTGTTTACCAATGCTTTTCAATGAGCAAAAACCACTTTACTATACTATTAGTATAGTAAAATACTATTATTGGATAAAAACTACTATCCACCTAGAGGCCTGCACCTCCTGATGTGAAACAGACACACGAAGAATCATCAAGTTAAACAGGGATAGTCAAGAAAAACTAGTCTGACTAAATGCAGGTCTTGAACACACCCGTGCCTCATGCCCACAGCCACTGAACTTTAATGCCTGCATTGTTAAAACCGAGATACAAATAACTAACTAACTAGTATTTTGATGATTCTGGTTTGAATTTCAGTTTTGCAAGGGAAATGAGCAGCTCTCATCCAGACCAGAGGGCTTAACTCTACCAGCCTGCCCTGCTCGGATAAAATACAAAATAGAAAAGTCATAAATGCTCCTTTATTTACATTTTAAGGTAGATCCTTACTGACATTGCATTTTAGGATAAGTGAGATTAAGGTGGAATTAAACTGACCAGTTTTAGATGAAGCCCCATCTAATTCAGCGATGCTTTCATTTGAGAATATGCACAATATTATTTTTAGTTCATTCTTTTCAGAAATATTTGCCAAGATTACACTATGTATTGTTTATACAACTATAATGACACTTTACTTTGGAGCTTTTATATTCAAACTATCTACCTTCCTGTGGTTGTGTGTCTCATTGTCAGCTGCTTTTCCTTCAAATGACACTTTATTGCTTATAATCATCACATGGCTTACCACAATATAATACACCATAAAATAAAGCTCTGAGCTTGTATTTTAAACTCAATGTGGAGGTCTCTCACTTTTAAAGAGCACTTAAAGAAAATAATCAAACCTTTTGTTTTCTCTAAAAGGTACATTATTGACTGTATTTCTTATCTTCACAGACCTCACGATGGCAAACTTTGGAGGACATGCCATTCCTGGCAGTTTTTTCTTGCTCTTTGGCTTTTGGCTAACAGTGAAACACATTCTCCAGCACTACTGGAGGACAAATCAGCCTAAAGGAAGACAGATCATGCCACCTTTCTTTAAAAAAATGGACTGTTTGGAAGGAGGATTTCAAATTTTTGCTTCATTTGTTGGTCAGTTGTCCCTTCAATCCATGTGCACACATAAACTCTCTAAAAGCTGTTCTTGACTCACATCATTTGGTTTAATGTTGTCCTGTCTTCAGGTATTATGGTTGAACAGTTTGTGGTGGATGGGCCACATGCCCACCTTTACGACTACAAGACTAGCTCATGGGTCAAGCTGATGAACTGGCAGCACAGCACCATGTATCTGTTCTTTGGGATCTCTGGAATAGCACTGGTTCTCACTGCAACCAAAAAGGTGCCGGCTGGCATGGACCGCCTCGCTCTCTCCTTGGCTCTTTTTGTTGAAGGTAAGTTGTAAGGAAGCTTGGTTTTTAGTTCCATATTGTCCCTCTGACATGTATTCAAGCTGTGTTTTGTGTCCACATCATGCAGGATTTCTGTTCTATTACCACGTGCACAGTCGCCCCCCTCTGGACGCTCACATCCACACCCTGCTGCTTGTGCCTGTGTTTAGTGGTTCGTTCAGCATTATGTTGGAGGTGTTCATAAAGGACAACATTGTTTTGGAGCTGTTCAAAGGATCCATGTTCATCCTGCAGGGCTCGTGGTTCTACCAGGTGATCAAGCTCATAGATTTTTTAAGCTTTTTCAACACCACCACATCTTTTCAAACAATACACCCTTCACTGTAAATGCCCCAAATTTAACAGAACATTTTGCAGTCGGCTCCTTTATGATAAAAAAAAATTGTCATTTCAGATCGGATTTGTACTTTACCCATTACATGGACCAGAGTGGGACCTGAAACTTCATGACAACATTATGTTCATCACAATGTGCTTCTGCTGGCATCTCTCTGTGGCCCTGATTTTAGTGGCCTGTACCTCCTCTGTGGTTTGGTGGTAAGTATCCCACCTTTTACCTACACATGTTTTAAAATCAGTAGTTTTTGGATGAGCCATAGCTCAATGTTTACAAGTACATTAAATGACTTCATTGAATAAATTCATATTTCCTGCAAAATGTAAAACATTTGAATAATCCAGCACATTTTACCCCGTATGTTGTGTATTTATAACTTGGTGATTAAACCATTACTGGAATGGAGCAACAGTTTGGTCTTTGTCTGTCGCTTAGCAAAGCAGAGACAATCAACCAAAACAAAAGATGGGACGGACCATACCTGTTGCCTTTAGGTGTCAGAAGCAAAAGTTGAGTTCACAAAGCAAGCTCTTGGACTGTTGCCATGGAAAACAATAATGAAATATGTGTGGTATTTTAACGTCCTTCCTGGTGCAAAGATCACTGCATACAACCTAGTATGCAGTGATCAAGTAGTAGTGATCAGTAGTCAATAAATGTATCGTGTCTACTTCCTCAAACCTCCATAAAGCAGCTATTTAAAAAAATATCCAGACTTTAATTCTGGTATCTAAAGCTGCATTTTAAGATACACTCAGATATTTTTAATAGTCAATGTGATTTATGTTGTACATTCAACAACTTTTACCGAGAAATGAGATATAATATTCATGTTTTCATTAGTGAAAACTCACCTGCAAATAAAGATCATTGTGTTTTATCTACAGAGGTAGTGGGTCCTCTTCTCTGTAGTCAGCCATGTTAAACTTTTTTTTACATTTTTTTCACAAGTTTTATGGCCACCATAGTTTCTCCTTGGGGAGGGTGAGGCAAGCTTTATTCAGTTGGTGACCTTTAAGGCCTATGCTGAGCGACTGTTTATATTATTTACATGTTTTTTCCCTTTAGGCTGTTGTCCTTTTTATTTGTGTACTACTAGTCAACAGAAAACACGTATCACATTAACCCCACAAGTTAGTTCTTCACATTTGGTTAACCTGAGTAGGCTGGACGGTTCTTGTGTGGATGTATACGTGCTTCCTCAAGCCTTTTTCTTTCTTCTCTTCCAACAGCACGGTGAAGCGATTTTCAGGCAAGGGACAGGACATCGAGATCGGAATGCGAAATACATCCTCCAAAACGAGTTCCCAGAAAGCTTTGCTCGAAGAGTCGGATGAAGAGTGATTGCAAGGTTTTGATTTCTTTTTAATTTGTCTGCCGTTTTTTGCACAATGTACTTTGATTATTTTTTTGAAAGAAAATAAAGTTAATTATGAACTGTTCCATGTGTTAAAGTTACATAAAGTCAAGTGTTTACAGCCTTTCTATTTAACTAAATTAAACACCTGCTAACTCAACAAATAATGTATCATAATAATAATAATAATAATAATAATAATAATAATAATAATAATAATAATAAAAATCTACATGTCACAACATCCAAATCATTAAGACTGACTCAAGTCAAACACACTTCACATTTGCAAATATTCCATCTAACATTTACAGAAGCGACAAAAACAACATCCTACTGACGGTTTTATAGACAATTTGAATTCATAGTTTAATGAGTTGGCAACTTCAGTTACATTTGAGGTGAAATATCAACAGAGCAGAACAAGTCTGTCAACTAATGAAAAAGTAAACAAGGATTTGAATGCAAACTGCCTGAACGTGTTTGTAGCTGTTATCAGCCTGGTTAGCTGGTTACATTCTAACAATGTGGAGGATAAAACTGGACTGAACAGTTTCTCAACAGATCGGTGACACTGGTATTGTACAGAGAGCAAACCTGTAATCTGTAATCTGTAATCTGAGCACTGGAGAGGAATTTTGTTTCAGGTTTTTGTCATCCAAACTGAAAAGGAATAAACAACAACTACACTTAAGGGTGGAAAAGAGTCAAGCTACAACGGGGAAAAAGCTTCAGAATGAAAGTACTGTACGTGTGCACTGGACTGGCCGATTACACAGGATCACTGTTGAGGTGCAGGCGGAGGATCGGGTGCACATTTGGGCGAAGGCGCTGTTGTGACTACAACCGTGGAAACAGATTTCGGGGAGCCTGTTGCCATGTGCTGCTGGAGCTGCTGCGCCTGAACAGTCTGGATGCGAACCTAAAGAAAATGAAACCACAAATTAAAAAACAAAACAAAAAATACCATTCAGTACTTATAGCAAACATGGTTATGTCTTGTACAACAACAATTCATGCCATAGACTCTCAAAGTGAAACCTAAAGTCACCTGCGTGGCCTGTCCTTGCTGCTGAAGCTGCTGGAACTGTTGTGCTGTGACAAAACTGACGGGTTTGTTCCCTGCAATCAGTTTGGTGCCAGCAGGCATAGTGGTCAGAATGATGTTCCTGCCCAGAGTGCTGATACTGCTCAGAAAAGAGACATCAACATGTCAGAAAATTCGATTCTCTATTCATTTTGTCTGAAAACATGTTTTAACAGGAGAACTGGCAGTGCGGACGATGACACTTACTTTGTGTTAAGGCTTCCTTTGACTAGCGGCGTGGTCACAACACTCTTACTCTTCAGTGGTTGGTTGAGGACAGAGAGGGGCACAGTGATCCGTGTAGGTAACTTCCCCTAGAATTCCAAAAACAAAAAGGTTGTTCCTAAGTCCTATGTGACCTTGTGAATGTGTGTTTAATTAAAGAGACATGTTTGAGGAGAGTTAGTAAGTAAACGGTGCAGGAGAGATCAATATTAGAAAATACAAAAGAGAGCAGTCCCCGCAGCTCGATTCGCCCACATCCACTAAATTCGGTTGGCACGTGTTTCATGTCTAGACTTAATCGAAATATTCTAAACTCAGCAGGAAGTCAGCCACACTTTGATATACTCCTTCTAGCTGGATGACCGGACGTTGGCAGCAGCTCAGTCCATAGGGACTTGGCTTGGGACCCAGAGGGTGGCCGGTTCAAGTCTGTGATGGACGCCACTGCTGTCGGTACACGGTACTACGGCTACTATGCTCAAAGCCCAGCGCGGTTCCCTGGGGCCTTTTCTTTATTTAACTTGACTTGGTAATTTGATCCTTTTTTGGCTTCATGTGCCACTGAGCACAGTTAGGGTTTGCTATAGAAGCACCACAGGAACCAAAAGAAGTGGCACAAGAGTCTAACAGTCCAACAGCGGCCCCTAGAGGCCATGCTGCTTTTTACATCCTAAAATGGTCTAAAACTGACATTCTTAGACTTACATAACCTTTAAATCTAAATATTAAAAATGTTGGTGTATTCTATGATTGCATAGACTATGCTGAACACTGAACAGTCCTCTTACCGTTTGTGTAGTAACCACTGTAGCAGGGACCTGCCGCACAGTGGCTGTAGCTGTTCCTAATGTCAGAGGTGAACCTGAGACTCCGGGAGCCACAGTGATCCCCTTAGCACCAGCCACAACACTGGCAGCCATGGTCACTACGTTAGCACACGTAGACGCCGTGAGCGTCTTGCTGCCGGTGGTGGTCGTCATTGTTATGGTCTGACCCTGTTTCTGCGGAATGACGCCGAGGCCCGGCATTATCCGGATGGTGGCTCCACTCTTGTCCGGGGAGGACACAGTAGTGAAGTTCCTAGATTTCTGGTCGCCCACAGTGACGGCCAATGTGGGCATCAGGCGTATGGCTGTGTCTCCCGCAGCCTTCAGCAAGGTGGAGCCTGCCTTGGTAGTCTGTACTTCCCCCACGCAGGATGTGGCACTGGCTGAGGAAGGTGAAGGGTGGGGCGGCGTCACGTGGAGAGTGGCTGATATGCTTTTGCTGCCTGAGGAGGCGGTGCTCAGGAAGTCCGGGGTGAGTTTGACGGTCGCAACTGGGGATTTGGCAAGCGTCGCCATCATGTCAGGGGTGATCCGCAGCACCGTTTGACCTTTGGCGTCTGTGGTGATGGAGGATGGTGGAAGACGTAGGACGTCTTTACCCTGGATGCGCAGATTTGTAGCCGTTATTGGAATTCCTGCTCCTCCTGAAGTCTTCATTCCTAACTGGCCTGTGATGGAAACCTTTAAAGAAAACAAGTAACATGGCAACAGATACATTTTGGGATCAGTAACGTGACAAATCCCATTTGTTACTCATTTAAGGATAAAATAATAGTCAACCTCACTGAACAAATGCTGCTTCACCTGTTTGATATTTGGGCTGGCGACTCCCTGCAGCACAGCAGGGGAGGCCGGGTTGTTCGCCGGGCTACCAGGTGATCCAGTTTGTGGTTTGGCTACAGCAGACACAGACTGAGTGGTTGTCACCTGGAGTGGACTACTAGCAGACTGACTCCTCAGAGGCACGGAAACCACTGCCTATTGATGCACAACAAACGAAGACAGAATTAATATAACGTGCATGTCATGATATGCAGATGACAAATGCTGCACTGCTGTTTGTTACCTGTGAAATCCCCTTGGCTGCCACAGACACAGGCATCCTGATCTGGTGAGAGGTCTGATGTACCAGCGTGGCCTGCTGACTTCCCGCCAAAGAACTCAAACCAGGGTGTGAAGAGACGACCCGCACCTGAGGGAGGGAGCCTGCCGCCAGGTGACTCACTATCCGGGCCGCGTTTTGGGACGTGACTGGCTGCGAGGCCGGTGGACCGGCCTGACTGCTGGGTAGGATGGCTCCCAGTTGGGGCAACGAGGGGGGAGACACAAGGAGAACGCTGGAAAAGGGAGAAAGGGCAGAAGCAAGAGATAAAGAGACGAGTATGTTTCAGATTACGTAGATGAAACACGGGCGTATGTCTTGTACAATATTAATAAGAACATTGACCCTGGGCTGGACTTGATTGTATCCGGGACTCCAGTCTTTGTTGGTGTGGTGGCCGTGCAGGGTAAAGGTGATTTAGGGGTTCCGGGTGTGTTTATGGTGGGTGTTGTAGGGGTTGGTGACATGGGATTAGAACCTATATCCTGTCCTGCCTCCAGACATCCAGGGATTTTACTACCCCCGTCTTTACTTCCAGCCTTCTAAAACATAAACATAGCTTGAGATTAATTAGCTAAACAGCTAAAGTGTTTTTTTTTTTTATTTATTATTAAACATTAATAACCAACTCTGCACTCACAGGCTTGGATGCAGGTTTAGGTTTCAGCTGTAGGGCTTTTCTTGCTTTTGCAGCAGCAGCTTGAGCCTGGTGGATCCTCTCTGGATGGGGGAAAGAAAAAAATTGTAATACATGCTATGAGACACATGCTCAACATACGAGTGCAATCATCAGTGAGGATTAGGGATCTTAACTCTGCACAAACACCAGGGTGGACAGCTCTTGAAGAAAGCACACGCTTGCTTACCAAACTCCTCTTGACTGCGACTGCGGTGCAGGTAAATCCAGAGTTTGCGGCCAATGTCGTACTTCACACAGGGGTCTTTCTCATAGTGAAGTCTATCCAGAGCCCCGCTGACAACCGTGTTCACCTAAAATGGCAAAGAAACCAACTTAAAAGGCAGCGTTTACCTCTGGAAAATGGCTTGTACACAGGCCAACATGAGATCCACTAGAAAACTAAATCACTCTGCCAGATAGCCAAAAAAGAAAATATACATATAAAAAAGACATCACACCTGTGCACTGGTCACGTCTGGAGCAAGAAACTGTGAGTCCTTCAACAGTTCACAGATCTCTGCTCTTGTTCCTTCTCCATTGGGTAACCTGGCTGCAGCGTCCCGCACTAGAAGAAAGAGTCACAACAGTCATGGGACTGCACACACCTAAGGCACTGGTCCACAGTCTTGACAATGGAGTCGAGAGACTTAAAGCAAGAAGGTCTGACCCAGAGAGAGAATGGTGACGTATGGCGGCCGGTCCGAGCGGAGCAGCGTGTGCTCCCTGGCTTTGTTGAGAGACATCTCTTTGTCGAACACTCCTTTAACGGGCCCGACCACAGACTCAAAGCCGTGCATCCTGAAGGTGAAGGCTTTATGTGGCTGGTTGTATCGCTGCTGCTCCTAATAAACAAACAAAATAAAAGCATGTGAGCTCAGAGTTCATCGCCAAAAAATAAGAGAAGTCATTGCAACAGAACAAGCATACCTGGATTTGAAAGACTTGTCTCTCATCCCCAGTGCTGGGCCGCACTACATAATCAGTAGAACTGCTTAGAGATATTAAAATGTTAACAACCAAGCAACTCACACCCCTTTAATATATTAATTAAGGAGCACAAATGGCTCATCTTTATTTACAATTAAGCCATTTTGATGAAGTATGAATCCCAAAAAGAAATCTATATACTTTAGAAATCACTGAATCTTACACTCTTGGTGCGGGAGAAGTAATCTCCAACATGTCTTCATTTTCTGTCTGTGGAACACAAAGTCAGACAAATCAAACAGTGGTAAACGTAAATATATGAACAGGACATATTCAGAGCTAAAAGTCTGATATGACACAATATAATACTACCTTGACAACTAAATCTTTGGAGTCCAGCCACAGCTGACAGAGTGCACTGAGATCTTTCTCTGTATCCTGAGTGGGACCTAAAATAAAAGTGTTGGGCTTTAAGAATAAAATCAGTCTGAATGCCAAGCATCATTTTCATCAGTTGGCCCTCTTACCGATCCACCTCCACTGCTGAGACTCATCTGAAAACTCCACAAATGGTGAAAAGCCACTAGGAAGTGCCATCATGCCATCTGATTAACAAACACAGAGTGTATGGGGGTTAAAACACATGAGTGACGCGAGAAAATAAAGTCTGATATTTCTGTGCGAGTGACCACCGTGTACCTTTAGTCTCTCCTGCGAGAAACTGCAGCGCCTGAAGAACCAAGTCCGACCAACAAGGGACGGATGAAAACCACACGTTGAGTGAGCTGGCTGGAGACGACTGCCACATGTGAACTTTATCCTCCAACTAAGAGATCAAAATACAGTAGAGAGAGCGCAGCATGGGGTCAGACCTGTCATCACTTTTAGAATATGCATGAGTCTCAGGAATGAGTGCATACCGTTGAAGTGCTAGAGAGGTGTTCTGCCTTTAGGATGGTCTCCAACAAGCTGAAAAAACTCACAGCCATTTCCTCAACTACAACCGGACTGCTCTGACACTCCTCCACAATCCTGCAACAACAATGATTCTTGAAATTACAGACCCAAACACACAATTATGTAAATATTCTTGACTATCAGCGTTGCACTAGACTCACTCCTCCTTGATGTTGGGCAGTGGAGCAGATGGTGGGTCCGGCAAGGAGTTGATGATGTTTGCCGGCGGAGCTGATGGAGTGTCTGAAGGCGTGAGGCTTTCGCAGGGATCTTCAGATTCCACTTTTATTGTCCTCATTTTCTTTTTCCTTCTCTCGTCTTTTATCTTCCTCTTAGGCAGAGACAGATCAAACAGCGCTGGAAGAAAATATGAAAGGAACATATCAAGAGTGTTTCATCATCAAATCAATGCATCAAGCTTAATATTTAATCACTCTTTAAAATCTATTTACTCACGCACTGTCCCCTTCCGACCAATATTTGTTCTTGAGAGTATATCTCCAAGGTGGATGTCAGAGGTCATCATGTCTGGATGGTCCTGAGTAAATCAAACATTAATGATACACCGCACGACTTACGATTGAACTATATCTTTTTTTCTGTAATTTTTTACTTACTGGTTGTCGCTTTCTCTTTTCCCGGTGGTTTTGCAGCATGACTTTCAAATCCTGCTCCCCCAGTTCGATTTTTTCTGCGAAGAAATTAAAAACGTCTCATTCGCTGCGCTTAAACATTTCGTGGAACGTTCCCTGGATGTTGCAGAAATCACTGACCATTAGTCTTCATGTCTAGTGTGGAGAGGCTGGGAAGAACTCTGAGCGAGACGGTGGGTGTCGGAGAGGAAGGTGATTGCGGTCCTGGAGTCCACAATGATATGTCTACAAGCATAGAAAATAATAATGATAATAATGGGCAACTTGCTAAACATTAATTTCACACTGATCATCTTATTCGAGTTGAAAACAGACTGACCGTCGTCGTCAGATGAAGCATTGCCGTCTCCGCACTCTGATTTGACCTCCTTCAATATACGACTCAGTCTCCTTCTCACCCTCGTTTCCCGCATTTCAGCATGAGTTTTGGACGGTAGCTTTTTTTTGGGTGGAAAGTCCAGGCCGTTGTGAACTGCGAACTCCAGCAGCTCCTACAACAAGAAGACACATTAAGATAACTTGCGAGCGTGCGTCACGCATCTTGCAAATAAAACTCAGTACGAAAATACCTTTCTGGAGACGAGGATCTGCTTCAACAATCTGTGGCAATACTGCTGAAGGCAGTACAGCTGTCGCTTCCTCTGGGACTTGCCGCACAGCTGTCTGTACTTGACCACCTCTGGATTGAAGTAACCATCTGGGTTGAGATAAAAAAAAGAGAGTCACGATCACGGTGAGCGCTCGCTGGACATGACAACATGTGAGTCGTCAGCTGGGACGCACCTCTGAACAGCTTTTGCGCGAGATGAAGGGGATTCCCGAAGTTAAAGTCTCTGTTGTTGAACAGGTCCCTGACGGTGCTGTCCTGCTCCGCCACGTTGGTGTTGGGAAACTGTGGCAAGAACTGACGGAGGTGTTGCCTCTGGGAATCGGACAGCACTTCGCTCCACGTGCTTTCGCTCATCACGGAGAAGAAGATTTCAGGCTGATGCAAAACAAAGGGAGACAGCAAAGATGGATCATGTGTAAACAAACACAGCAAAGCAGTTTAGTGCTTCATCTGCAGGTAAGTGACTCACATCCTCCAGCAGGTCCTCCGGGAGGTTCACCGTACAGTTCCCCAGCATGCATTCTTCGGTTATCTGTCCATAGTTTTCTTCTTTGGGGTCCAGAGGGTCTGTCAGCATCTGGGTGAGGGCATCCATCCTCCAACCTTTAATGTTTCACACAGAAAAACACAACAACAGGCTCACACTGGCTTCAAACCTGCGGGCTGGCAGCAGTGTGACATACAGCCAGCTTACAGACTTACAGTCACGCAGGGTGTGTGTGTGTTCATGGAGGAGTCAATGTCAAAACTTTAGCCACTGTGCACAGTGAGCTATCAGCTACATTAACAGGGCGAGCCACTCGTGAAGTTCAGGCTGCTGTTTCAACTCTGAAGGCAAACATACGAGTTGTAACGAATGTTTGAACAAAAGTTCGCGCTGCAGCGAAGCTGAAAAGGTGAACAGCTCTTACCTGCCGCTGCTTTGTGTGTCGGAAATCAACAGGGAACAGTTTCAGCGACGCACCGTGTTCTTCTTCTACTGAGAGAGGATGGTAAGCCCGGCACGGGCGCAGCTCGTTGCTGCCCCCTGAAGGACACCACCACTGTAAATGCATCTTGACGTTCATGTTGAAAGAAAGAAAGAAAGAAAGAAAGAAAGAAAGAAAGAAAGAAAGAAAGAAAGAAAGAAAGAAAGAAAGTTAATTTCTTAACTTTTCTGAAGTTCTGTGCATATTTTTACAGTTTTGTTAAAGCTCCAGTGTGACAGGGCGGATTTATGAAAACCTATTTACAGAATATGGCAAAAAAGAAAAACTGAATATAATATTCCTAGCTATGTTTTTGTTACCTTATAACAAAACCTTCTCCGGTCGACATAATGAAGCATTTGAATGCACTAAACATTAACCTCTAAGGACATAACTGCTGGTGTTATATATCTGGAGATGTGATCTCTGAATGATCTTGTGAAAGAGAAGAGCAAGAGTGACACGTTGCAAACTTAAATGTTAACAGACTTTGCATTACTCATAATAAGTCATGTTTAAAATGAACATGAGGTTCAGATTTGTATCAACTTCATGCAAGTTTAAATTTATTCTCTGTTATCTGACTGAAAGAAAGGAAGAACTGGTTTTTAAGGAAGGTACCATGTGACACATGATCATTTACTTTCTGTTTTTTTTTTTGCAGTTCTACCTCTCTTAGCTTTGCTTTTCTGAGAACTGTCCTGTGTTTTCAAATCAGGACAGATCAAAACCTACCAGCCTGTTGAGTACACCTACTGATCAGATGAATGAATTTATCAGTACCCCTGAAGTAATAAGTTACTACTGGATTCTTTGAAGACATTTCACCAACAGATAGTGTCAGACTCTGAGTCATACTTCATGTCTTCAGCATCAACTGACATCTGGCTATTCAGCACACCTTCATCAGTGAACACGGTGTGATCTTTCACTGCAGCACTGGTGGAAGCTGTTTTTTCATCATTCACTGCAGACTGCTGTGACTGAACTTCGGTAAAGGTAAATATCAAATGTTTTTTATCAATTTCAACATTCATGTAGTGATCAATAGTTTGTATTTGTCTTGAAGTTTAATTATTTGTTGTTTCAGAAGGAGGAGGAGGAGGGCAACAGTCTGCCTCCTGTCATATAAAAGGTAAATATATATTTCACTCTGAAGGCAGCTTCACCTTCATCTGAGCATACACAGCATGTCATCAATGTTCACTTGACTCAGCTGACTCGAATCCCGCATCGAACGGCCATTTACTGCGTGTCACCCCCCTGCTTCCTGTCTATCTTCAGCTGTACTATCATTAAAGGCATAAAAGGCCAAAAAAAGAGAAAAGAAATGGAATATAATATTCATAACTATGTTTTCATTCGTGTATAATCACCTGAAAATAAGAGTCATTGTGTTTGTATTACCTTAGAATGAGACTTTTATATCTACAGAGAGAGCAGGTCCTCTTCCACAGAGTCCATGTTGAACATGTTCACAGTAACCCAGGCACAAACCAAACACTGGCTTTAGATAGGGACTTTACAGAAGTACAGTCACTGTAGTTTATCCTTCATGCTTGAAACAAAACGGGGGAGGTGAGTGGCATTCACTTGGTTCCAACTTCACCACTAGATACAAATCTGACCTGTGTGTGCTAGTATGAAATGGCTGTTTATTAAATATACATAAAAAATAAAGATACATAATGGAATGAGGAATACTCATGTGGTGGTGGAGGGCATGGAATTGGATCAAAGCAACAGAAAGTGCTTCAACATGGATTTAAAATGATGTCACCATGATCCAGATTGAAGATTTGCAGAGTCATACACTGTTTGTCTCTCCACTTTCTCAGTATGTTTACAGAACAT
Source organism: Larimichthys crocea (assembly GCF_000972845.2). Lineage (NCBI taxonomy): Eukaryota > Metazoa > Chordata > Actinopteri > Sciaenidae > Larimichthys > Larimichthys crocea. Next base: position 2,245,224 of record NC_040032.1, read on the forward strand.
TTGCTTCTCACTGGTCTATAGCCTAGTCATATTTCTTTTAAAAAAATACTTTTTACAGGGTTATCCATGTTTATATTTCCTGCATAAAAAACTTGCTCTCATAGCATAGCAATCAATCAAGAAGGTTGGTAAAGCAGCACAGACTTCCGCCACCACTCTGTTTATAAGTCTGATGGAAATGATGTTGCTGTCTCTCAGAGAATCTACGGATGTTGCAGTCACTTTCATCAAGTGGCCCAGATTGGTACAGTTGGCCTCCCTGAAGTTCACTTGCAGGCTGACTGTAGTGTTTGAGTGGTTATGGACAGGCTATCCTGCAAACGTTGAACATCCCCCTAATATATGACGTAAGATATTTACGTTATCTGTAGAGGCAGAAACCGTAGGAGGATGATCAACATTCGAGTAACCAGGCAGGGAAATGCCGCTCAGTCGACTTCTCAACCTGCACAGCTCAATGGCCAGGGCATATAGATGACCTGAAATCTGGGACCCCTGTCTCATCCCTCACTGTACAGGGATTGGCCTGTTCAGCTCTACCCCCCATCTTCACCAGACATTGTGTCCCTCTATACAACAATCCCAACCCAAGCCAGAAACCCATCCCCAATACCAAAAGCCCTGAGTGCTGAAAACAAATAAGAGTGATCCACCCTGTCAAAAGCCTTCTCCTGATCCAAAGAAACAATACCAAAATCCATATTGTAACATTTGCACAGATCAATAACCTCTTGAACAAGGAAAATGTTTGTTTAGGGTGAACAATCATCTCTCAGCAGTCCTTCAGTCTATTTGACAAGGCTCTGGAAAAAACCTAGTATTCAGTGCAGAGCAGAGGCAGCAATGTCAGTCTAAAAGAGAAGAATACTGTTTATATGTATATCATTGAAATAAATACAGCACATATACTTGCTTTGCTTTATTGATGTTGGTCAGATTATAATAACTTTACAATAAATTTGGAAACATAAATCGGTCACTGCTCCTCCTCCTCCTCCTGCTGCTCTGGTGTCGCAGCATCCCCGCCGCTGGCCCCTCCCCATATATGCACACTTATATACATCGTCCCTGGCTTGTCAGTGTAACGGGGGTTACATCAGTCAGCCCAAAATGAGAGCTGTGGTCTCACAAATGTAGTGCCGTCTGCCATTACAAATAATGTCATCCCAGTTGTTCAACCAGTCCTCCCCTTCAATGCGTGTTGGTGGAACAATAGCAACACAGTCCTGTGCTGCCTGGCTTGTGTTCCAGGCAGCCATAGCGTTATTTGGCTCCAGATCCATCCAATACATGACATTCAACTTGACTGTGTCGCCATTGACCCAGAAGAAGGTGCCCTCCTTGACCATATCCTGCAATCCAATCCATGCTGAATGAAAATCTTCGCTAGAATTCTGCTGTCCATACTGAAAAGTCATGTTGGTCAAGAATGCCTGGTCTTCTTTATTCCTAACCATAGCCAGGTCACCCCCATAGTCAAGACACTCTATGCAAGCATTTTCCCCACTTCTTTGGTTCGTGGGACAGGATGAAGCAACGTGAAGCGTGCTCAGTCCAGCCAGGCAGGCAGCGTGAACACTGCAGGGTGTCTCTGTTGCAGAATCTCCAAATGAAGCCCATTTTGTTCGAGAACAGGATTGAAAGCTGGTGTTCATTAGCTGCTTTCTGCTGCATGGAGTTTAGCTGTTCATTCAATAACAGCTGGTGCAACTGTTTGCTTTCTGCGCCTTGGCGGGTGATGATCTTCAGTGATTCGTTCAGATGGAGGTTAAGTTGTTTCTTCTCTTCCTTTATGAGGTTAAAGTTTTCCAGAGTTGAATTTAGAAACATGTTAAGCTTTTGGTTCTCCACATCCAGTTGTCTCCTTTCTTGAATCACGTTCTCCAAGTGCAGGTTCAGCTGTGTATTTTCTTGGGAGGTCTTCTTCAAGAGCAGGTTCAGCTCTGTATTTTCTTGGGAGGTCTTCTTCAAGAGCAGGTTCAGTTGTGTATTTTTTTTTATACAAGAGGGCACTGGTCACACCAAACAAAAGCACTATCAAAATCCCAATTAAAATAGCTTGCCAATTGGATTGCAGTCTTTTTATCAAGATGTTCAATGTCCCTTCTGTGCCCGTTATATCTTCATCTTCTATGCCTGTTATATCTACAACTTCTGTGACTGTGAGTGTTTCTGAGTCCTCATCAGAATTTTCGAGTGGGAAACTGCAAAACAAAAGAAGACGATCAAGAGATGTTCTTGTAAGCACAATGACAGGAAAAAAACACATTACAATTGCAGACTGACCTTTACGATTTCAAGGCAATAATTGTACATATGATATTTTCATCATTATCAAATAGTTGTAATCTGCTAGTCTCCTGCAGCCACTGTGGAAAGCTACCTGTGACATATTCTTTCCCTGCAGAACTGATGGAACCTCTATATAAGTAGCCTATATAGTACATTTTCCCATTATATTAGTTAATAAGTCACCATATGGCATATCTTTTTATGCAGTCAACATCTACCACATGCTGATATCCAGTATTGCAGTTAAGTGCAGCTTCAGTTTGTTGCTCTCAGTACCCAGAAGGGTGAGGTTCTGATAGGTGTTTCAGCTGAATGTATTCCATTTTAAACTGTTTCTCGTTTTTATACAGATAATCTTGTACAATACATTATTCAATCCAAAAATGTATACTGCATCCAAACATTAAGTTACAGACTACCAGCAAACGGAAATGGTTCTAAACTCTCCAAACTCCCACAACTTTACTCTTGATTTATTACCTCATTTGGATTTCTTCAGTGTAAGTCATGTCATCAGTACATATTCCTGCAACGTGTTCTTGAAGAGAAGGCTCCTGAGTTTTTTTTCTTGGGACTTGTTCTTCAAGTCTTCGAGTTCTTGAAAACAAAAAGGGAGAGATGTTCTCAAAGCACAATGACAGGTAAAAAACACATTGCAATTACAGATTGGTCTTTATGATTTTAAAACAATACCTGTATATACACTGAACAAAAATATAAACGCAACACTTTTGTTTTTGCTCCCATTTTTCATGAGATGAACTCAAAGATCTAAAACATTTTCTATATACACACACAAAATAACCACTTCTCTCAATCACAAATCTGTGTAAATCTGTGATAGTGAGCACTTCTCCTTTGCCGAGATAGTCCATCCCACCTCACAGGTGTGGCATATCAAGATGCAGATCATTTAGTCGTTTTGTCTCGTTTCGCTTCAGGTTAACTACTTAACAAATGGAAACTTTAGCTCCTGATTTATCACCTACCTGTCTTGGACTCCCTCGGTGTCAGTCATGTCTGTCTCTGGGTTTATTCTTCAACTTTACGTGTCTACTAAAGCAGCTAAAAGTTTTCTTTCAGAACCGTTTTGTGGCAATTTGTTGTTTTTTAATCTGAACCAAACGTTTAACATAATAACATGATGATTTTCGCTCTCGGGTTACCACGGCAACGGGCAGTTTTCTATACCGCGCACCGTTGTGATGGAAAAAGTCGTTTGTCACGTGAGGCCGCCGTAGCTGCTCCGCAGCGAAGAGTGTTGCATTCAATGCGATCGGAAATTACACAATCTACCGAACAGCAAATCTTACACACTGTATTTTTGTATTTGCATTCATTCACAAGTTTATTCATTGTTATTTACCACATTAAATCTAAATTATTGTACTATCTCTTTACATTCTACAGAAGCATAGGCCAGACAAATAAAAACTTATGTAAATAAAACAATGTGAAACGTTTCACATTAAACATGATAATTTACTGTGTTAAATAAGATGGAATAATATCAGCTGCAAAGATTGATGATAGTAGCTTCTATCCCTACAAGCACATGTAGAAAGAGGAGTAAATTAATACTATGTTGGGATATTAAGTGTTAGTCTGGTCAAAAGATCCCATTATTTTCAGCACAGGCTAAAGTTCATATGGGAGCACCACTCGCATTAGGAGAAGTCTTGGAGGTCTAAATAAGGTTTTGTCACTATTCGATACATTTGGAAGGAGGGGCAAGTCACTATGAGCTGGAGGAGACAGTCATTCCTATCAGAAAGCCTGGGAGAAATTCTAGCAAGCAAATAAATCTAATACTATCGTCCAGGTACCACCCAGCCCCTGTAACCTCATAAGAATGGCTCAGTTTGATTAAACAAAAATAAAATGTGAATAATGCAAAAGTTGTGAAAAATTCAACAAAAGTATCAGTTCATTTGATTAACCTTCATCGGCACATGGCATTATGAGAAGCAGATATGTAGAATTAAGCCTAAATTCTGTACAAAACAACAAATATTACAACCGGGGAACATGTGAATGACTGCTGCTGCTTTCTCAGCTTGCTCCACCTCTTTTTTTGATGTGAACTGGAATGAACAGTCAATCCCTCTGCCTCATAACACAGTCAGAGAGAGGCACAGAGAGAGACCCACTGTGCCCTTCAGTAACCTTTACCAACATTGTCTGGCCTTATGTGGCGAGCATATAGGCACCAGGAGTTACAGAACTGACAGGGATTGAACAGTTTCCCATTTCTATCTGGGTTTTGCTGTTAATGCCTTTGAACTATGGCAGAAGGTGCAGATGGAGAGGAAGAGATTCAGTTCCTGCGTACGGTAAGTGATGCTGTCTGCTTCTTCTTCTCAAGTAGTTTGAAACTCAACTTGTTCAGTCACAACGTACAAGAATGAACTTTTTGTATGTTGAATTGTTGCTTCATTAGAGATGATAGACAGACATTTACTGTGTTGACTTGCCTTCTTTACATAGACTGATGGACTGGGACAGGTGGCTGGTTTTGTTGGCATTGTTATCTATTTATATCCCTTCGGCTACTTGACATGTTACTGTTTTGTAACAGAGAGGAAAACTTCTGTTGCCAGTTAACACACAGACGTGTAACAGATTCCCAAAAACAATTACTGTACATTAAATATTAAAACTTTTTGACACTGACACCACCATATTTACTTTGATGGACAGTACTGAATTTAATTGCAGCAACACATTTCTTGCACGCATATCGTGCTACAATTTGTGTACTTTATATTTGGGTCGCGGTGATAACCACTCATTTGATGACAAGTGCTGGAACTAATTATTCAGTAATGGTAATAACAATATGTAATTCTGTTATTTCAGATTGAATACTTTGTTCTTTCGCTGAGAGAATGAAAATATGAACAACAGCAGACTAGCTAGTGGGCCATACTTTGACCTGTCCTCATCTTAAGGAATAACCACCTGTCTTCAGCTACCTTTTTAGAAAACAATGACAGCTGACACATTCCTGTGCGATAGTGATAAGCAATTTGTTAGGAACTTATTTGGTCACCATTTAATACGGGCATATCAGATTAATCCACAAGTTGCCTCAGTTCGGGTCCTTGTTCTGCTGCAGCCCCAATTTGTGATTTAGATCATGTGTATACTAAATATAAACATCTTGATTAGGAAGGTTTCAGTTTAAGTTTTACTTTGAAGTGCACTACTCATAGCTGAGCTATCATGTATTTATGGATCTCTTGTCCAAGGACTGCAGAAGGGCGTTGTGGCCTTGCAAGCAGTTGGATGTATGTAACACTCTATTTGGATAGTCAGCATTGACACTTAGCTATTGTAGATGCTCTACTTGTCACTTGAGTTTCTCTTGACCCTGGTAACTCTAGCTCTGATGTTAGAGTGAGCAAGACACTGATGATTTGTAGGCTGGATTATACGGATCATGTGAAACTCTGTCCCTTGTAGCTATTGATTGTAAATTCTGAATCGTGACTGCAGTCTTTTAGCTTGAGGGAACGTTCACTTCATATCCTAATAAAAACAGGTTCATTCATATCTAAATATTTTTTTAATTTTTAAATATTAAATCTCACAGCTACATAAATCTAATACACATGTTTTCAGTTTGTCATCACGTCATGTCTTGAAATACAACACTAAAATAAAATATGTCAAGACTGCGCCGCAAAGTTACTGTCAGTCTGTCTCTGCTCACACTGCGCTGAGTTCTATATATATTGTGTGAGGATTAACAGGTTCAAAGCTTGGCTCATTTCAGCACCTGCTTACTTCAGTCTATGTGGGAACTTTACTACTAAAGTAGTACGAGCAATATTTATTATTAGATGCTGGTATCAAAACATTTCTTTATACTTTATAGGACATGACAAATCTTCTGAAAAAAAAAAAGATGGGATTTTGGATAAATGGCTGCTTGGCTTCCTGTTGTAGTGTGTCTATATTTCAGTAGTCTGTGTGTTCAGGACATGAGAAACAGATGGCATCAGCTCCCCTTTACAACATGGCAAACTCACAATACGTCACACAGGCACAAGTCTCTTAAACTCATGCTTAAACTCTGTAGTAAAGCAATAAAAAAAGCTCCCAGTGGCAGCCCTTCCAGTCCACCAGCTCTGGTCCTTCTGGTCTGGAATTTGCATACTTTCACCATCATTGCATAGCTCTTGGGTGAAAATTTAATCATGTTAGTAATCTGTTCATGGCAGTCGCTGCACTGTGCATTAGAGTTTTAACATCACAGTATTGTAACTTTGTACATACCTGTGTAAATTAAGAAATATCACATTGTCATATTGCCATTTATAGACCAACTTAAATATATTTACTTTGTTGTACTTTTGTTATAAGAGCAAAGTTCAAATCTTCAAACCTATCAGCAGTTTAATGCTGATTTACAGTTCCAGAAACAACTACAATAAGACATAAACTAAACTAGAAAATATATAGAAAATATATAAAAGCTCAACCTATTTCTGAAAATTTCCCTTCTCAGCGCAGTGAAGGGGGAAAAAAAAAACCTGGCCGTCAAATCCTAAATATCTGTCTCTTTCCAGAAAGGGATGTGTGAACAGCAGGTGCAGCATCCTGAAATAGATAGTTAAGGGGGTGGGTCTGAGGGGGTAGTGGCAGGTGTCATGGAGCCAGAGAGGCGGGGAGATTACAGCTGGGCCAGTCACTGACAGATAGAAATACATGAATAAAACAAAAACAAGTGAAGGCTAGGAAAAGTTGTGTAAGAAAAACAAAACAATTTTGTCTTTCTTGTATATGTTATAGAGTTAAAGCGACATAGATAATAATATTTTTGCACTTTAGTGACCCCGGTTTCAGACTGTAATTCCACTGTGGTAAACATGGACAGCTGTACACGCATATTTGTTTTGATTAAATTATTCATGGTCAAAAAGTCAACTTGAGTTGAGCTAACAGCTAAACATCAAGCAAGTGCAACAACAGCCAGCCAGTTAATATTACTTATTAGTCCAGCAGCAAGAAATCCAACTCTGGTTACTGGATTCTGGCTACTCCACTCCTCAACACAATTCCTGCGTTCCCCGGGCCTGAAATCCTCTTCTTCCCAGTGGTCTAAAACGCTGGTGGTACAACCACATGAACCTCCCTCGGTGCTCTGAGCTCACAGATGGCAGCCTGGCTAACAAACTGAGCTCACATTAGCTAACAGCAGTTACAGTTGGTAGCAGTTTACTGTCCATTGGGAAACTCTGTAAATCACAAAGAGTTGAGGCAAAGTAGCCGGAGAACATTAGAGGGAAAACCAGAAACATTTTCTCTATAATATATGATCCATTTTCACCAAAATCAGTGAAATAGTTGATGGTGTGTGAAAGTGTTTTCTACTTCTCTCGACCCAGAGCCCAAAGTTACATAGTGTGAGAACAGACATATGAATAACAGAGATTACCATTCACCTGATTACAAGTCAGTGTAGCATCAAAATGATTCAAAATCTGTTATCTGTATGATAGAAACATCACACAATATCGCTTTAATGTTGCTTTTGGATATGTTTCATCTTTGTAGGATGACCAGGTGGTACTACAGTGCACTGCATCCATTCTCAAGGAACAGATCAAGCTGTGTCTGTCATGTGAAGGATTTGGGAATCGTCTTTGTTTTCTTGAGACAACCTCAAATGCTCAGGTAATGAAAGGACATTGTGCCTGGTGCCTTTTATTTAATGTAATTAAGAAATGTAATTGTTACCAGTCACCAGGTTTACTAGTTGTTCTGTGTTTTAGAATGTCCCTCCAGACCTTGCTATCTGCTGCTTCATTTTGGAGCAGTCCTTGTCCGTTCGGGCATTACAGGAGATGCTGTCCAACTCTTCTGTGGATGAGGTAAAGAACAGTTAGGAGGCTCTTTGGTTGAAGATGCTTCTTTTCCATGGGATGTACCCATTATTTATTAAACATGTGCTGTATTGTTCATTCAACAGCTGTATTTACCTGTACTTCATTTCTTTTCTTTACTCTACCACCTGCCAACCACAGGCTGTCGATCTGGACAAATGGGTATGTTTACTCATTCTCTCCTGTCACATGAAAATTTGTGAGAAAGTTTGTCAGATTCCGTGTTATAACTTCATTGTAGCTACTTTTCACAACTTGATTAGCGTTATTACAGACCTGCTTAGCTTACGTACCTCCACTGATTCATGTCACTGATTCAACACTTTGTCTACCTTGACTGTTCTAACACATGTGTTTTATTCCTCCTATTGCCCAAAGCTTGGAGTCTGTAGACTTGCCCTGCATTACGATAACCTCCTCTCATCTTTTGTACTTTTAATTGACTCTGCCTCTACGTCCTTCTCTCAGTCGTCACAAGGAGGAGGTCACCGAACCCTGCTGTACGGACATGCCATCCTCCTGAAACACACACATTCAAACATGGTGAGCACATTTGCAGTCAAAATGTGGCTACTGCTGCTCTATCTTGAAGTGGCAATTCTCTTCACAGTCTATTATTCTCTGAATTGTTTGGAGTATGTCATCTCACAACGCTAACTTGTTATCCTTCTCTTTATGCTGCAGTACTTGAGCTGTTTGACTACTTCACGCTCACTGACAGACAAGTTGGCTTTTGATGTGGGCTTGCAGGAAGACTCCACAGGTGGATACGCACTTTACTGAAACATCAGTATGTACACATGCCGATGTAGATCTGTATTTTAAATCTATTTGTCTGTCACAGGTGAGGCCTGCTGGTGGACCATCCATCCAGCCTCCAAACAGAGGTCTGAAGGCGAGAAGGTCAGGGTGGGAGATGACCTCATTCTTGTCAGTGTTTCTTCGGAGCGATACCTGGTAACCATGATTTTATTTACCGTCGCACCATAACAAATGATTTGTTGGCAATTCATTTTACTGGTATTACAACCTGTGCTCTTCTCAGCATCTGTCCTATGCCAGTGGTGACTTGATGGTAGACGCCTCCTTCATGCAAACACTGTGGACAATGACCCCTGTGATGTCTGGATGTGAACTAGCTGAAGGTATGTCATTTTGTACTTACTAAAAATAAAAATGTATTTGGTCTATAAACCTGTCTACTCTCTCTTAGCAACATGACTCTTTCCCTCTAGGTTTTCTGACTGGAGGATATGTTCTCAGGCTGTTCCATGGTCACATGGATGAGTGTTTGGCAATCCCAGGAGCTGACCAAGGGGATGACCAGCGCAGGTGACAATACAGCATTAGATCACTGCACCATGTGTTTTTCTCTGCATTTCCTACATTATAAAGCACACCTCTGGTGTTGCATGTCTTGTGATGAATGGTGATGGAGTGTAGTGCTAACGGAGTGAACCCAAATGCAACATACAAACACATGACAGTGTATAGTCTGGGTAGGGGAGCCAAAGAGGTTGAGCCTTGGGCATGGGGATCCAGGGAGAGTGTACATCAAGTGTCTTCAGGTGGATTAGGAGAACAATGGAAGCAGGGGTGAGGTTATGGGCACAGGAAAACAAAGGTTATTGACAAAGTTACGGCTTATCGCCTGACATCCACGCACTTGACTTTACTCATGCAGTCAAGCACACACAAACAAAGAGCTTAAGGAGCAACAAGTGTCCAGTTTTAATGAATAAGACAGCCCAACTCGAGGCTGAGGTTTGAACCAACGTTCTGTTCATACCTTCTTGTTTTGAGGTAAAAGTGCTAACCACTGCACAACCCTGCCACCTCGAATAACTAAAATGTTCACTGCAATGTAGCTATTTGAAGAAAGTTTCTGCAGGCTAACACTTGTTTCAGATCATTGACTGTCTTGTGGTTTTTTCCAGAGTTGCTCATTATGAAGGAGGGGCTGTATGCAGTCATGCTCGATCCTTGTGGAGACTTGAGCCACTACGTATTGCGTAAGTGTCTTGATTAATTTAACAACATGTGTATTACAATCATACACTTTCAGTGACTTTACAGTATGCTGATGCTCATTTGTTTGTACCTGTTAATAGTTGGAGTGGAGGTCACATAAAATGGGGCCAGTCTTTCCGGATACGTCACATAACAACAGGCAGATACCTTTGTCTGGATGAAGAGAAAGGACTGCTGTTGGTGGACGCAGAGAAGGCAAATTCTAAGATGTCAGCCTTTTGCTTCAGAATATCAAAGGTCAATGTCATGCAAAGTCAACTGTGCCAGAATTGTGTTTGAGACCTCATTGTGTAAAATATAGATATTCTTAATGAAAAACGCACTTTTTTTTTAAACTACAGGAGAAAATTGAATTGGTCCAGAAGCGAGACGTGGAAGGCATGGGCATTCCTGAAATTAAGTATGGAGAGTCCATGTGCTTTGTGCAACATGTTTCATCTGGCCTCTGGCTTACATATGCTGCTGTTGATGCCAAATCTGCCCGTCTAGGTCCTCTTAAGAGAAAGGTAAAGCAAATTCTTCATTAAAACGGTCAGCAAAATATAAATCATCAATGAGTTCTTGAGGTGTGAGCATATACTTGCCTGTGTTCAATACTTAGGCCATACTCCATAAAGAAGGTCACATGGATGATGCACTCACGGTAGCTCGATCCCAGACCGAAGAGTCCCAAGCTGCTAGAATGATTTACAGCACAACAGGCCTCTTCAACCAGTTCATCAAGTAGCTCTACTTCACTTATATTTCAAATTCAAGTTTTTGTTTTTTATACACAACATATTCATTATTGCGGTATTTTCCTCATCTGTCCAGAGGTCTAGATGCCCTGAGTGGGAAAAACAAATCTCCCAACCCTCCGTCTCTGCCCATGGATGCAGTGGTGCTCTCCCTGCAGGATCTCATTTTCTACTTCCGACCCCCTGATGAGGAGCTGGAACATGAAGACAAACAGTTCAAGCTTCGCTCCCTCAAGAACAGACAGAATCTCTTCCAGGAAGAGGTTGGTCTACCACTGATTAATAACGTGCAAATATATAACAGCTGCATGTTTGGATGTACATTTATTTCCATTATATATTTGGATTTCTCTAAGTTTGTATTGTTTTTAACAGGGGATGATTACTCATGTCCTGGACTGTGTTGATCGGCTCAATGTCTACAACACAGCAGCCCACTTCTCAGAGTATGCTGGGGAAGAAGCTGCAGAGTCATGGAAGGAGATAGTAAATTTACTGTATGAATTACTAGGTATGTCTATCTGGTGATTTGTTCTATGTATTTTATCTATAATCATTTTGAATCAGGCATTTATGTTCCCTATATCCAGCCACCTGACTTTTTTGAGAATGCGATGTACAAACAATCTTTTCTGGTTCTCTTCTTTTGTGTAGCTTCTTTGATCAGAGGTAATCGTGCCAACTGTGCCCTGTTCTGTGACAACCTTGACTGGCTGGTCAGTAAACTAGATCGTTTGGAGGCATCTTCAGGTATAAACAGGCAGTTTGTTCATTCCAAAACTGACTGACCATATAACCATCACTGATAAAAGCTTATGTGTTACCAATTTCTATAAATAGGCACCTTGTTTTTTGTCTACATTTTGAATATGTTACAGATAGCGTGCACAGGGGTATCAAAATCAAAATAAATAGAAAGGGCTGTTACCTGGTTGGTTCGAGGGAGTGTATTATAGTGTATTGTACTTTTTTAACATACTATATACACATGCACCGCTAATGTTAATGTATTCCTATACTTTAAAATTATTACAGGAATCCTAGAGGTGTTGTATTGTGTTCTGATTGAGAGTCCAGAGGTGCTGAATATCATCCAGGAGAATCACATCAAATCAATCATCTCTCTGCTCGATAAACATGGACGCAATCATAAGGTCAGGAACACTGAACACTTTGCTGAGCGTGATGGATAAAACCTGAAACATCTGATTACAGCTCATATATTCTTTAATATGCAAAATATCATAATGCATAACATCTTAAGGCAGCACCAGAGCAACTCATGGATTCTCTCCTCAGGTTTTGGATGTGCTCTGTTCTCTGTGTGTGTGTAACGGGGTGGCTGTCAGGTCAAATCAGAATCTCATCACAGAGAATCTGCTTCCAGGCCGTGACCTCCTCCTTCAAACAAACATCATCAATTATGTAACCAGGTGGGTCAATTTGTATGAGCACACTTCAGTACAGCTCAATTATCTAAACATGCTCTGAGCTAGATATTGGTTTTGTCATCCTCCTTTAGCATGAGACCCAACATTTTCCTTGGAACTTGTGAAGGATCCACTCAGTATAAGAAATGGTATTTTGAGGTGATGGTGGACCATGTGGAGCCATTCCTTACAGCTCAGCCATATCACCTACGAGTGGGTTGGGCTTTGACAGAGGGATACAGTCCATATCCTGGTGGAGGGGAAGGCTGGGGTGGCAACGGAGTTGGGGACGACCTCTACTCCTATGGTTTTGATGGGCTTCACCTTTGGTCAGGTAAAGTGAACACGTTATGAGAAGTAGTCTTTTGCATGCACTGGCACCATCCCTGGCTGAGAATTAGACAACACCTTTAAACTCTTTTTATCTGCATCTTTAGTAATGTGCTTTTGTGTCCATACCACTTACGTTTTTCTATATGATGCCTACAAGTTATACAGATAAACTCAGAAAACTTCATGTATGGTACCAGTCAAAAGTTTGGACATATTATCTCTGTACATTGGCAGACATAAGTTCATTTGCTCATTGTGTCCACAGGACGTGTTCCAAGTCATGTTGCTACACCCAATCAGCACATCCTGGCAGCGGAGGACGTGGTCAGCTGCTGTCTAGATCTGAGCGTGCCCAGTATTTCCTTCCGTATCAATGGGCATCCTGTTCAGGGCATGTTTGAGAACTTCAACCTTGATGGCCTGTTCTTTCCTGTTGTCAGCTTCTCTGCAGGCGTTACGTAGGACATTACAATAAATCTTTTTAATGTTTTATTTCATATTTGCAGCACAGTTATTCGACAGATATTAGACTAATATCGATTTCCACTCTAACTACAAGGTTGCGGTTTCTTCTCGGAGGGCGTCATGGAGATTTTAAGTTCCTCCCACCTCCAGGCTATGCTCCGTGCTATGAAGCAGTGCTCCCCAGGGACCGTTTACGGATTGAGCCCATCAAGGAGTATAAGCACGATTTTAATGGTGTCCGCAACCTGTTGGGTCCAACTCAGTCCCTCTCACATACAGCTTTTACTCCTTGCCCTGTGGACACCATACAGGTAAAATCATATTCCATCATCATTTTTATCTTCATCTCTTCCACTGCACTGAATTCATTATTATTTCAGATTGTACTTCCTCCTCATTTGGAGCGCATTCGAGAGAAGCTTGCAGAAAATAGCCATGAGTTATGGGCTGTTACTCGCATTGAGCAAGGGTGGACCTTTGGAGCAGTGAGTGTCAATGTTTGGTCATTTTCAGCATGAAAAATGTTGTGTACGCTGACAATTTCGTTCAAAAATGTTTTTGTTTTTTTAAAATCAATGTCAAGTTTCGTGATGACAACAAGAAGCTGCACCCCTGCCTGGTAGATTTCCAAAGTCTGCCCGAACCAGAGAAGAACTACAATTTGGCAATGTCAGGAGAGACACTCAAGTAAGTCCTTCAACTAACAGCACTGTGCTTTCTGTCTCTTTGTATTTCTAATGCCTGGTGTGATTCATTTCAAAGGACACTGCTGGCACTGGGCTGTCATGTAGGAATGGGAGATGAGAAAGCAGAGGAGAATTTGAAAAGGATCAAGCTCCCAAAAACGTGAGCTGCATGGCATTTCATTTATTCTGATTCATTTTGTGACACCCTTTCTGTTTTATCATGTATATATGATTATCCCTGTCACTCATTCTGATCATAAAGGATTGTTTGTTAGTTACATACAGAGTAGTGGATATAAGCCAGCACCTCTGGACCTCAACCATGTCAAGCTGACTCCTAATCAGAACACTCTAGTGGAGAGATTGGCAGAAAATGGACACAATGTTTGGGCAAGAGACCGGGTTCGCCAGGGCTGGACTTACAGTATTGTACAGGTACCACCATCATTGTTATGGAGAGGTCCCTGTAATATCGGTAACATTAAAAATGTGTTTATTATAATACATTTTTTTGTTTGATTTCTTTTTTTTTTTTGTATAGGATATATTGAACAAGCGCAACCCCCGTCTGGTTCCCTACAACCTACTGGACGAAAAGACGAAAAAGACCAACAGAGAGACAGTTTGTGCAGCTGTTCGCACTCTCATTGGATATGGGTACAACATAGAACCGCCTGACCAGGAGAGCAGTAAGTTTCTGTTATCTACAAGCAGGGCAGGAATTTTTTTTTTGTAGTCTAGAAATCTACAAGCTTGTTTCATCATTCCTGTATTTGTGTTAATCTAGGTGGGGATGGGCATGGCAGCCCCCGTGGAGATAAAATCAGAGTGTTCAGAGCAGAGAAGTCTTATGCCATCACTCAGGGGAAGTGGTACTTTGAGTTTGAGGCTGTGACAATTGGCGAGATGAGAGTGGGCTGGGCCAGACCAAGTGTTCATGCAGACACTGAACTTGGTGCAGATGATTTGGCGTACGTCTTCAATGGCTTCAAGGTGGGTGTGAGACCTAGTTTACGTGGTTGTGAGGATTACCAAAGTCTCTGTCATACAAAGCTCTAAAATGAGTTTACTTTTTCAGGCCCAACGTTGGCATATGGGGAATGAGCCGTTTGGTCGTCAGTGGCAATCTGGTGATGTGGTGGGTTGTATGATTGACCTCACAGAGATGAACATTATGTTTACACTGAATGGAGAAATGTTGATCAGTGACTCAGGCTCAGAGATGGCCTTTAAGGATATTGAGATAGGAGAAGGTAAGTACATTAACAACAGATAAGTTTCCATATAGACACTTGTGGCTTTGTGTTTCTGTGTTCATGAATGTATCGAACATTCCTAGGTTTCATACCCGTGTGCAGTCTGGGCCTGTCCCAGGTCGGCAGGATCAACTTGGGTCAGAACGTCAGCAGTCTTCGTTACTTTACCATCTGTGGCCTGCAGGAGGGATTTGAACCTTTTGCTATCAACATGAAAAGAGACATTACCATGTGGTTCAGCAAGAGCCTTCCGCAGTTCATTATTGCACCAACTGATCATCCACACATGGAGGTATTGTGATTGGCTTCTTGCAGTGTTTTGATGTTCCCATCCTGAGTTATAGTGTTATTGTGTTATAGTGTATTATAAGTTAGTGTCTGCCTCCCCTTTCATTTAAACTCTAGGTGTCCCGGGTTGATGGCACAGTGGAAACTGCCCCTTGTCTCAAAGTGACCCACAAGACATTTGGATCCCAGAATGCCAACACTGATCTGCTCTTCTTCAGACTCAGCATGCCCGTTGAGTTTCACGAGACTTTCAAAGTCCCAGCGGGGACCACCCTTCTCACTCGTGCCCTGACCATCCCTGAGGATGAGGTGTTAGAGGTGGACCCAGACTCTGACTTTGAAATACTCAAGAAGTCAGCTACTCGCAAAGAGCAGGAGGAGGAGAAGAAAGAACCGTCTGTGCCTAAAGAGATCCCTGCCATCAAAAATGGAGAGAACGAGAAGGATGCCTCCACCGAGAAAAGCAAGAAGAAAGGGTTTGTATAGATTCATGTGGCGTCACTTGAGAAAGGGTGTACAGCTTTGAGGAGGCTGCAGCTGGCATACTGTATTTCCATTTCCATGTATAGTAAATAATTTGTGCTGTTATTTACAGATTCCTCTTCAAGGCTAAGAAGGCTGCATTAATAACTCCACCCCCTGTTGTTCCGACTCTGCCCCGCTTAATGGAGGATGTCGTGCCAGATGATAGGGACGACGTTGACATCATCCTCAACACTACCACAGTACGTCCATAACTTCTATATATGGTTATCATAACCATATAAAATCTATGCACAGTTTGTACATACAACAATCAGCATACAGTGTAAACAATGTTACCTTTATTATATTATTTTCATCTTGAACGTGTTGAATCATCCTTACCTGAAACTGTACTAATGTTTATCTCCCACCCATCTCTTTTTCTTTTTACCAGTACTATTATTCTGTGCGAGTGTTTGCGGGGCAGGAGCCCAGTGGTGTGTGGGTGGGCTGGATCACGCCTGACTATCACCAGTATGACCCTCATTTTGACATGAGCAAAGTGAGAAATGTAACAGTCACTGTCGGTGATGATAAAGGCAACATTCATGACAGGTATGTTTAAGCAAAAAGGAAACGCTTTCATTTAAAATGACAAACACACGGAAGCCCTAAGCGGACACGCATCCATACATTTTATTTCTTCCATTTTCTCGTGATAATAAGTTGATTTAATTTGTTTTCTTGAGATCTCAGGTTATTTATATCATTATCTCAAAACAAGAGATCCTGAGATAATGAGACTTTGTTTTCCTGAGATAACAACACAATTATTACGAGCTCTCAAGATAATGAATCAAACGTGATAGGCCTGAGATTGCCATCACACATGTGACCTCTCCATGGCATTATGCTTGATGTTTCCTGCAATGATTTAATATACTAGGCTATCCTTTTCTCAAATTAATTATGTCATTATCTCAAGAAAAACATGTTTTATTATCTCAAGATCTCAAGAAAGTTATCCCATTATCTTGGGATAGAACATTTGTTATTGCAAGATAATGACCTAAATAACTCGAGATCTCGAGAAAACGGATTGGAATCCAGAGTTGAACTCAATGTCACGAGAAAACACAGCTATTATAAAATGTATGAATGAATGACCGCTTAAGGCTTCTGTACAAACATGCGAAAAAATCTTGTTGTTTTTTTCTCTGTCTTGCTCAGTATAAAACGCAGTAACTGCTACATGGTATGCGGAGGAGAGTTCAGCAGCTCCCAGCAGACACGAGTCAGTCAAGAGGATTTTGTGATCGGCTGTCTTATTGATTTAGACACAGGACTCATGACTTTCACTGCTAATGGAAAAGAGATCAACACGTTTTACCAGGTCAGATGAGTCTCAGTGTTGTATTTATACAGTTCCTAATAAAGAAAAGGACATTTAATGAAACCATGTTATATTCCCTTCTTGCAGGTGGAGCCCAACACGAAACTGTTTCCAGCTGCCTTTGTCCTTCCTTCCAGTCAGAATATGATTCAGTTTGAACTTGGCAAGCTCAAGGTCAGTCACAAAGAATCTCAAAATCGAGAATACAATTTCACATTACTACCTTTGTTGTAGAACTTGTAGAATCTTCCTTTTTTTCTACTGTCTTCCCAGAACATTATGCCAATCTCGGCCGCCATGTTCCGGAGTGAACGCAAGAACCCTGTCCCCCAATGCCCCCCTAGACTGGATGTCCAGATGTTAACCCCAGTTATATGGAGCCGCATGCCCAACCACTTCCTGGCTCCAGAGACAGGGCGTGTTAGTGAGAGAATGGGCTGGATAGTGCAGTGTCAGGAGACACTTACCATGA
Organism: Larimichthys crocea; assembly: GCF_000972845.2. Classification (NCBI taxonomy): domain Eukaryota; kingdom Metazoa; phylum Chordata; class Actinopteri; family Sciaenidae; genus Larimichthys; species Larimichthys crocea. The sequence continues at coordinate 2,262,963 of NC_040032.1, forward strand.
TGGCCCTCCATATCCCGGAGGAGAACAGGTCAGAGTTGCTGCATTCTGCATTTATGAGCATTTATTATTTCTTATTTATTTTTAACCAAATGAACCCCTTTGCATCCTCTAGGTGTATTGACATCTTGGAGCTGTCTGAGCGGATGGACCTGCTAAAGTTCCACTATCATACTCTGAAGCTGTATGGCTCAGTGTGTGCTTTGGGAAACAACCGGGTAGCTCATGCCCTGTGCAGCCATGTAGATGAATCCCAGCTCTTCTACGCCATAGAAAACACCTACCTTCCTGGACCAATGAGGAGCGGCTTCTATGACTTGCTCATCAGCATGCACCTGGAGTCTGCCAAGAGGAACCGGCTGGGAACCAACAAGGAATTCATCATTCCAATGACAGACGAAACACGCAGTATCATTCTTTACACTGACAAATCTCATGCTTTACCCGGGGTTGGCCTCACCACATGTCTGCGTCCCAAACTCCATTTCTCCTCTGTTGGGTTTGTGGGAACAGATCCAGACATCTACACACTGAGTCCAGTCATTCCCTTACAGGTGAGGTTGAACATATTTGGCATTTTGTATTTTGGAACTCAGAAGTTATATCATCAATCATAAGTTTGCTTGTGTTTCCAGGTGCTAAAGACGAAGGCCCTGAATATGCTAACGGAGGCTGTGCAAGATGGTGGTCAAGCCATGAGAGATCCTGTAGGAGGCAGTGTTGAGTTTCATTTTGTTCCAATCCTAAAACTCATTAGTACCCTCCTCATCATGGGTGTGTTCGATGATGAAGATGTCACACACATTCTGAAGATGCTTGAGCCCACAGTCTTCAGTGGCAAGAAACCAGAAGAGCCCATTGAGGAGCTTGCCAACGTGAAGGAAGAGAAGGAGCGAAAAGCACCCCCAAAAGCAGCAGCGAGGGAAGAGCAGGAAGCTGAGTGGGAAGAGGAAGATGAATTTGAGGATGATGGGTTGGGTGAAGACGAGGAGGAGGAGGAAGAAGAAGAAATGGAGGAAGAATTAGAGAACACAGAAGATTGCATGCCACATGAAGAAACAGTGGACGAGACAGAACGAGTAAATGGCGAGAAGGGAGCTGAGGAAACCGAGAAAGAGAAACATGCAGAGACACGTGGAGAGAACAAAGAAGAACATCTAGAGCAAGGACTTTTCCAGATGAAGCTACCAGAGGCTGTCAAACTGCAGGTAACACTGGTCTTCTTAGAATATACAAAAAAAAACCTCAAAACTACCTCATAATACTGTTCTTATAATATCTCTTTTTGTCCTTCAGATGTGTACTCTGCTGCAGTATTTCTGTGACTGTGAGCTACGTCACAGAGTGGAGGCCATCACTGCCTTTTCAGACGAGTTTGTTAACCAGATACAGTCCAACCAGAGGCAGCGCTACAATGAACTCATGATGGCCTTCACCATGAGTGCAGCTGAGACCGCCCGCAAGACCCGTGAATTTCGCTCCCCGCCACAGGAGCAGGTACACCCACAATGTACTCCTCGACAGAAGAAATATAACTTCCTCTCAATAGCTCAGTTAGTATTTGGGATGAATTTCTATTTTTTTTTTTTTAATGTAGGTCAACATGCTCATGAACTTTAAGAACTGCGCTGAAGATGATGAGACTCCCATTCCAGATGAGGTCCGCGAATCTATGCTGATGTTTCACAATGCTCTGCTGGCACACTGTGGTAAGTCTTCATCTACAGTATCAAGGCTACCAACATCAGCATTTAGAATTAACACCATGGATGGCGGCTTGCTACAGTATCTTATTTAAAACTCTCTCTCAGGTGTTCACATTGAAGAAGAAGGACAAGAGGAAGAAGTGGATAACTCTGTCCGTGGACGGCTGCTCCGTTTGTTGGTAAAGGTGAAGAAATTCCGTGAGAAGAAGGTAGAGACAGAGCCTGAACCACAGGAGGATAAAAAACCAAGTGAGCGTCGCATCTTTTGCATGTCGTGCAACTGCAATCAGCCCGTGGCTTTTGTAAATCACGTTTTCTTTAGAGAAAATCTGAAAATATGTTATAAGCATCAGTAGCCCCTTTAGTGCCGCAATAAGTACTACTTGCATAGAAAAAAGTGACAGTTCTAGAGGTGGTAGATTTAGCATGTCCATTTGTTGGCAGTGCTAGGAGAGGAGGTACTCTTCCCAAGGCAATATGGGGGCAAGGCTGGGTTTACCACTTTTCTCTCTTCAACAAACCCCACAACCAAATCCAACTGACAAATCCCTAATAAACTGGCACCCTCCTTAGGGGGACCACTATTCGATGCATACATTTAAATCTCTGTGAACAAAGCAACATTGGAAACATAATGATAACGACACCGAAATTTTACTGTATGAATAAGCTGAAAAAAGTAGTAATAATACATGTTTGGCCCCTGACAGTCCACCCAGTAGCCACTTGGGTCATCTTAATCTTGCATCATTGCAGACAGCTGTGGCAGATACTCCACTTACACCCTTGCAATAAAAAAAAAAGATCAACTTTCTTTCCAGTTTTTGCCACTCATCGCAAGCCTCATCTATAATCACAACAGTACAGTATATTTTGTATATATGTGTATATTATGTAACTTTTTGCATTCTGTTTACCAGGCACATTACAGGAGCTTATTTCCCACACTATGATCCATTGGGCTCAGGAGTCATTTATCCAAAATCCCGAGCTAGTGCGCATGATGTTCAGCCTCCTTCACAGGCAATACGATGGATTGGGTGAGCTCATGCGTGCCCTTCCCAAGGCCTACACCATCAATGCAGTCTCAATTCATGACACCATGGACTTGCTGGAGTGTTTGGGTCAGATCCGCTCACTGCTTATTGTCCAGATGGGTCCAGAGGAGGAGAGGCTTATGATTCAAAGCATTGGGTTAATATAACAATTCATTTATTCTGTAGTTCTTCCTATAAAGGAAAGTTTTTGATTATTTCCTGTGACAGAAACTATAAATTAAAAAACATTTTTGCCTTCTGTAGGAACATCATGAGTAACAAAGTTTTCTATCAGCACCCCAACTTGATGAGAGCTCTGGGCATGCACGAAACAGTCATGGAGGTCATGGTTAATGTACTGGGTGGTGGGGACTCAAAGGTATATTTTTTATTCCACTCAACTACATTGTAATTTACAAATAACTTCACTTAAATTCACATTTGTGACATACTTTCTTCCAACAGGAGATTAGATTCCCTCGAGTGGTGACAAACTGTTGCCGTTTTCTCTGCTACTTCTGTCGTATCAGTCGTCAAAATCAGCGTTCTATGTTTGATCATCTCAGCTACCTTCTCCAGAACAGTGGCATCGGCCTTGGTAATTATCTTTATTCAGTTCCAACATTATTCTTAATGTGTGAACTGTGATAAAGCTACAAGTGTTATGTTTTCTTTAGGAATGCGAGGCTCCACCCCGTTGGACGTGGCTGCAGCCTCCTGTATCGACAACAACGAGCTGGCGTTGGCCCTCCAGGAGCAGGACCTAGAAATGGTAAGATAGAAACAATATGTACAAAACATATTGCAGCATTATGCAAAAAATGATGAAGACACTTGAGAACACTGATATCTTTCCAGGTGGTAAAGTATTTAGCTGGATGTGGACTCCAGAGCTGTCCAATGCTACTGGCCAAAGGCTACCCTGACATTGGCTGGAATCCTTGTGGCGGAGAGAAATACCTTGACTTTCTTCGCTTTGCTGTATTTGTCAATGGTCTGTTACACAATGCATTTTTTTATTTAATGTCCATATTGTTTCAGCTTTTCTCTCTTATTAATATGTTTTCTTCGATCCGTCCTGTAGGAGAGAGCGTAGAAGAGAATGCCAATGTTGTGGTACGCCTCCTCATTCGCAGACCTGAGTGCTTTGGTCCAGCCCTGAGAGGGGAGGGTGGTAATGGTCTGTTGGCTGCAATAGAAGAAGCCATCAAAATATCAGAGGACCCTGCAAGAGATGGCCCAAGTGTTAAGAAAGACAGACGCTTTCCCATGTAAGAGCCCTCACCTTTGGTTTCAGACTGTATTTAAGGAGGCACCAAAGAGTTTATTATTTTTATTTAGAGCCACTGTCTTTTTTTTCTGGTAGGTTTGGAGGAGAGGAGCAGCATGAGGAGAACAGGGTGCACCTGGGAAATGCCATCATGTCCTTCTACTCTGCCCTCATTGACTTGCTGGGACGCTGCGCTCCTGAGATGCACGTAAGCTGTTTATCAGCCACCATGCTGGACCTATCAACTACAAAGACAAAGACAGAATAGTAAATATAGCAAATATCTATGTTTAAACGTACATTTGTCTCTACAGTTGATCCAGGCTGGTAAAGGTGAGGCTCTGAGGATTAGGGCCATCCTGAGGTCTCTGGTCCCCATTGAGGATCTGGTGGGCGTCATCAGCCTTCCTCTTCAGATTCCTTCTTTTGGAAAAGGTAAACACCTTAGGCTCATTCAAAGCTCAGCTACATTTCAGGTTATCATACATTGTACATTGTTAATGATTCTTCCAAAATGTTTTCTTAGACAACAGCATTATAGAACCAAAGATGTCAGCTAGTTTCGTACCGGATCACAAGGCTCCCATGGTTCTATTCCTGGACAGAGTGTATGGTATTGACAACCAAGATTTCCTGCTCCATGTGCTCGAGGTGGGCTTTCTACCTGACATGAGGGCTGCTGCCTCTCTGGACACGGTGAGCCTTAAACATGTTGTCCTGTATGGTCCTTGTTGAGTAGTGCAGCCCAGGATTATCACCATAGTGTTGAACTTCTGTCTAACAGGTTGCCTTCAGCACCACAGAGATGGCCCTCGCTTTGAACCGCTACCTGTGTTCTGCTGTGCTGCCACTCATCACCAAGTGCGCCCCACTCTTTGCTGGTAGTGACCACCGAGCCATAATGATCGACTCCATGTTGCACACAATCTACCGACTGTCTCGCGGACGAGCCTTCACAAAGGCCCAAAGAGACATCATTGAAGAGTGCCTCATGGCTTTGTGCAAGTCAGTTTAATCACTTGGCAAACTTTTATTGTTATTAGTAAGGCCGGGTTCATAGTTGAAGTTAACTTTGTCTTTCTTTCAGACATCTACGTCCATCAATGCTTCAGCACCTGCTGAGGCGGCTGGTGTTTGATGTGCCAATTCTCAACGAGTATGCCAAAATGCCGCTGAAGGTATGAGGAAATTTAAAAACAAAACTTCTTTTTGAGTTCACATGTTCGTCTTCTAGTTTTTTACTTTCACTTTTATTTTCCTGCAGCTTTTGACCAACCACTATGAACGCTGTTGGAAATATTATTGCCTCCCTAATGGTTGGGCTAACTTTGGAGTGGCATCAGAAGAGGAACTGCATCTGACCCGCAAACTGTTTTGGGGGATCTTTGAATCGCTTGCACATAAGGTGGAGCTCCTGCAATATGAGATATTTCTTTTCAAAGATATTTGATGGTATTTGGGCACATTGTAATATCTGAATACTGTGATTCCAGAAATTTGATGCTGAGATTTTCAAAATTTCAATGCCATGCATCTGCTCCATTGCTGGAGCCATTCCTCCCGACTACGTTGACGCCAGCTATTCCTCCAAAACCGAGAAAAAAGCATCGGTAGACGCAGAGGGAAACTTTGATCCAAAACCAGTAGAGACCACAAAGTGAGAGGATTTTTTGTCTTTTTTAAGACATACTCTGCAAAAAAAATTAAAGCTAAAAGAACTCTCTGATTCTTTTTCAGCACTATCATCCCTGAGAGACTGGATCCCTTTATCAACAGATATGCGGAATATACACATGACAAATGGGCCTTTGAAAAGGTAGAGCTTTCATTTTAACTCATTGTAATCATTCACGATTGTCTAATACTATTCTACAACTAATACAGGAATAGCATGCAGGGTTAGTTTGATCAGAACAGCAAAACATTATGTACTGGAAAGCATAGACATACTGCAGGTAAGAAGAAAGCCCATTATAAGCACGAACAACACTTGTATATCTGTGTATGTTTCAGATCCAGAATAACTGGTCATATGGCGAAGTGTTGGATGAAAATGCAAAAACTCATCCCATGCTCAGGCCATACAAAACCTTCTCGGAGAAGGTAAGCTCACCGTCACACTGTGCATTGAATCTTCCTGTGTCTCATCAGTCCCTGCTTCTAATCACTTTGATTTTCCTTCTGGCAGGACAAAGAGATCTATCGTTGGCCAATCAAAGAGTCAATCAAAGCCATGATTGCATGGGAGTGGAACATAGATAAAGCAAGAGAAGAAGACGAGCCAGATAAGAAGAAGGCGGCGTCACGGAAAATCTCACAGACTGCTCAGGTACGGAGAAGACGGATTCATGTACTTATACTTCATAATGTTATAACAGCATTGTTATTTATTTTGTAGTATATACTGATCTGATGAAGTCTTTCTGTTCTAGGCAACCTATGACCCAAGCCATGGCTACAGTCCTCAGCCCATTGACATCACACACATGGCTCTATCAAGAGACCTGCACGTATGGCAGTAAATACTTAAAACTTCTGTGCTATAATCTTAGCGTCTGCTCAGTATTCATAGCTTATATCTGTTCACAGTCCATGGCAGAGCAACTGGCAGAAAATTACCATAACACCTGGGGACGGAAGAAAAAGTTGGAGTTGCAGTCAAAGGGTAATATTTCATTTTTAGAGAAGGGAGCCTGGGCATATGGAGAACGAGTGATTTAGCTTTTTACCTTTTTTTAAGAGAACTTCTGTTTGCATAGGAGGTGGAACACATCCTCTGCTGGTGCCTTACGATACTCTGACAGCCAAAGAGAAGGCACGAGATAGAGAGAAGGCTCATGAGCTGCTCAAGTTCCTGCAGCTCAATGGATATGCTGTCACAAGGTATGGATTCTGAATTTTCAGGGAAGGTCTTGCTTATTTCAGAAGGACGATGTCAAACCACATACTGCAAGTATTCAAACAGCAAGGCTCTGTAGTCAAAGAGTCCGGGTGCTAAACTGACCTGCCAGCAGTTCTGACTACCTATTGTAATTGTTTGGTGCATTACATAAAGGAAACATTGAACTGTTGAGCAGCTGAAATCCTACCTCAAGTAAGAGTCAAATTTGTAAGTATAGACTCTATGATCATAAACAAAAACTGTTCCTTCAAACTAAAAGTACTTTGCTTGCTATGTTTCTGTTCTTCATTGTGAACAATTAATTCCACAGTGTGCCAACTTTTTAGGAAACAGGGTTGTATAAAAGAACCAATATTGAACATAATTGTTTGAAAGATGCCTCCTGAAGTTATGTTTTATGATATACTCTTTAGGGGCCTCAAAGATATGGAGTCTGACATCTCATCCATCGAGAAGAGATTTGCTTATGGTTTCCTGCAGAAGCTGTTGAAATGGATGGAAATCGCCCAAGAGTTCATCGCTCATCTTGGTATTATCGTGCGGCGATGAAGAACAGATTCTTTAACATCTAATATAATTGTGTAACATAAAGTAGCAGTACCTAAAGTAGATATTTGTTATTGTGACGATCATTGTGTGTTGTACAGAGGCTGTGGTAAGCAGTGGACGAGTGGAAAAGTCTCCTCATGAGCAGGAAATTAAATTCTTTGCCAAGGTGAAACTAAAGCTTAGAGAGGTCACAATTTTAAAAACCCAACTCATCATCACCGCTGTACTAAGTGTACTAAACTCTCCCTCATAGATCCTGATGCCTCTTATCAACCAGTATTTCAAAAACCACTGCCTATACTTCTTGTCGACACCTGCAAAAGTTCTGGGTAGTGGTGGGCATTCTTCCAATAAGGAGAAGGAGATGATTGCAAGGTGAACAGATCTAACACACAATGTTATGTATTCCTTTCATATCTCTCTTCCACTAGCATTTACCTTTTCCTCCCTTTCCTTCTCATCATAGTATCTTCTGTAAAATGTCCGCTCTTGTGAGACACAGAGTTTCCCTTTTTGGTAAGATGTCTATTTCTTTCTGAATCTCTTCACTCTTTTCTGTATTGTCCCTCTGTGGTTAAAGCAAAGTGCAGGTACTCTTGTTTTGTATGCATAAATAGTGTGTGGTGAGCGGAATTGTATTTGTATTTTTACGCGCAGGAACCGACGCTCCGGCAATCGTTAACTGTCTTCACATTCTGGCACGGTCTTTAGATGCAAGGTTTAGTCATTTTTCATATTCTCACATGACGCATAACACTATCAATATGAATATTCTTTGTTTTGTTTTCATTTTCCGATTACAACCTTTTATATTTCATTAATTAGGACAGTTATGAAATCTGGGCCTGAGATTGTGAAAGCAGGGCTGCGCTCGTTCTTTGAGAGCGCTGCTGATGACATAGAGAAGATGGTAGAGAACCTCAAACTTGGCAAAGTATCCAAAGGCAATCAGGTAACAGAAGGATATTCATCATCATATCTGAAATATTCATTTAAATATATAGCCATATATATCCTTAAATATATATCCTGAGTCCATAATCCTGTGCTGCGTGTCTCTTTTATAGCAAGTAAAAGGCGTGTCCCAGAACATCAACTACACGACCATTGTCCTGCTCCCGGTGCTCACCTCGCTGTTTGATCACATTGCTCAGCACCAGTTTGGAGACGATGTCATTTGTGAGTGCTTTCACGTCATTTTTTGATTTGACATGATGTTTCTGTATTCATTTATCCTGACACTTTCCCTGTCACTGCTGCTTGTGTACAGTGGATGATCTACAGATGTCGTGCTATCGCATCATGTGTAGCATCTACTCCCTGGGGACTGTCAAAAATCCACATGTTGAGAGGTAACCTCACAGCTGCATACATTACAGTGTGTAAGATGATTTCAAAGCAGACACCTGGTAGCATTTTTTGCACTTGCCCTTTATATTTACAGGCAGAGGCCAGCTCTTGGAGAGTGTTTGGCTCACCTTGCAGCAGCTATGCCAGTGGCTTACATAGAGCCCCATCTAAATGAATTCAATGCTTTCTCTGTCTACACCACAAAGACACCCAGGGAGAGAGCCAGTGAGTGCATTACTATTGATTTGTTTTCTGTCTCACAAAATCTTGTTTCTGACTTTTCTAACTACTTCTCTTCTCCATGCCAAAGTTTTGGGCCTTCCCAACGAGGTCCAGGAATTATGTCCAGACATTCCAGAGCTGGATGTTCTGTTGAAGGACATTGGGGACTTGGCTGAGTCAGGTGCTCGCTATACTGAGATGCCTCATGTGATTGAAATCACTTTGCCCATGCTGTGTAACTACCTGCCACGCTGGTGGGAGAGAGGGCTTGAAAACTTCCCTGAGCTGGAGAACCGGGTCTGCACTGATGTCACATCAGAGCACCTCAATCAGCTGCTGGGCAGCATCATGAAAATTGTAGTTAACAACCTGGGTATTGATGAGGCTTCTTGGATGAAGAGGTTGGCCGGTGAGCATCGTTTCAAACTCTATTAATGTGTCACCTGAGTGAGTTTTTGTACAGGTGAGATGACGCCGTTTGTTTTCTCTCCTAGTGTTCGCACAGCCCATTGTCAGCAGGGCAAAGCCAGAAATGCTCAAATCCCACTTCATCCCGACAATGGAGAAGTTGAAGAAACGCACCTCGAAGGTGGTGGCTGAAGAGGACCATTTGCGAATGGAGGGGAAGTCAGAGGGGGATGAGGAAGACGGCACTATACGAGATGAGTTTGCTGTCCTCTGCAGAGACTTATATGCCCTCTACCCTCTACTTATCCGCTATGTAGACAACAACAGGTACAATGGAATTACAAATAGATTTTGAAGCATGAATCATACCTGGTACTGACAGGAGGTAATTTATTCTGCTTACAGGGCAAGATGGCTGACATGCCCAGACCCTGATGCAGAGGAGCTCTTCCGAATGGTTGGAGAGGTGTTTATTTTCTGGTCCAAATCTCATGTGAGTACATTAATTTGGCCTTCGAATGCTGCTATTTGTAGCAGCTTACATCCTTTACTGTATGTATCCCCCATTTCACTCTCTATTCCGTCCCGTAGAACTTCAAGCGAGAGGAGCAAAACTTTGTGGTGATGAATGAGATCAATAACATGTCGTTCCTCACCGCTGACAGCAAGAGCAAAATGACCAAGGTGAGTTCATCAAAGGCAGAGCCGATGCTGCGGCGAAGCTGCCAGATCTCAAATATTGTGTAACAGCAGTTGGTGTTCCTTTCTTTGTGCCCTTGTTTCTGAACCAATTTTAAATGGTCATTTATGAAACTCGCCTTAGTTTTGCAAAATGTTTTATAGCTGGTTATAATCCATAACAACAGTCTAAAACGGAAAGGCACTTATACACCACATGCAGGATTTGATGGTAGTTTCTGCTTTTGTATATGTTCTGTTTGTTTAATATTCTTGTTTATTGATCTTGGTTAAATATAGTGAAGCCTGAAATACCTGTTGGAGGTTTCATTTTAATTCACAAATTTGAGAACAATAGCAGCTGTGTTAACAATATTCTCTCTTTGGCTGTCCCTTGTCCTCTTCTTTTGGGTTGCGGCTGGGTTTCCAGGGCGGGGACTCAGAGGTTAGACTTTGTTTCTGCACGACCGCTGTGCTGACCGCATGGCACCTCACTTTTGAGGGAGCTTTTCATCAACCTCTCCAGCACACTGGCACATCTGATCCATTCACATACACACACACAGTGTACTTACTCACTTGTGTGCGCAGCAACACACACACACAGACGTGCACATTCCATTCAGAGAGACATGACAACTGGACAACTTATTTAGTGCCAGTGACAAATGCTTTTTCTGTACACGCAGCTGTATCTGCTTAGTCATGAATAATTTCCAGCTTATCAGGAGTGGAACAAAACTCATTTGAGAATTTGTCATTGCTATAAATATAAAGTTATTTGTATTAATAGCACATGAAAATCCTGGCCAGAAGTTACATCAAAGGAGCAACAGATGGAATTTGGATCCACTTACACTGCTATTAGAATTGGCTGTACCACAGTGTACAAGTCTGTGCACTGACACACAGTCTTAGATTAGATCACCCTATGTCTAACACAATGTTTACATACTGTAAACTAATTTAACGGCTTTATACATATGGAAAAACTTGAATGAATATGCACTAGTGAGAGACACATTATTCTAATAAAGGATCATTGGATAAAAGGGCAGGCCCCATCTACGGGCCATCCCAAGTCCTGCCAGTGTGTGAGGGGGGAGTCTGGAGGCGCTTGATGAAAGTACTCAGCTGTAGAGTTGGGCTCATGGCACTGGGCTTTACACCAAGCCCAAGGTGGCAGTGCGAGAACAGTGCCATCATCCTGTCACTGAGTTTGCTCTTTTTTTTTCTTTTCTTTTTTTTTTATCATAGTTGAGTTGGAGTCTTCTAGAATGTTTTTTTTTGTTTCTGTTCGTTGAAGGATGGTTGACCTGTAGCTTTTGTAATGCAGCTTTTTGCCAGTAGGGGATGATGTTAGTCTTCTCTGTGCTCTTTCTTCTCTCCTCTCTGAACATGCAATTTCACATCATGGTTTAGTTTCCTTTACACTTCCGTAGTAAAGCCTAGTCTGCACTAACACAAGACTTGATGCTTAACATCACTGCAGCAAATATCTGGAAAACTTTTGTCCCCTCTTTAGAATGTGCTCAAAGTGACCATGAACCTAACCAATTCATTGATTCACTCTTATTATCTAAATTATTCCCCGAAATGCTTTGCACCCTGTTTCCTCTAAACTAGTCTTCTATAACACACTTGCATCTGTAGTAATCGAAGGCTTATTATGCACATCTCCCACTTATATTGTTTGTTATTTAACGTGAATAGGGGTGTTTAGAGCCTCTGGGATTGACTTTATTGTTCATCTCAATGACATCCCAACACCAATCATGAAAACATTGCCATAAGAAAGTGTAAGAAGGCGTAACTTGCCTCTTCTGTTTGTCTTTCCATTTCAACCATATGTGCGTGAAAATTAGCAATTAATTAACAGGCCTACCTGTATATTTATCTATTATTTCACAAGGCAGGTTAAAGGTTTATGCACTTGAGCTACTTTAAACGACATCATAATAACCAACTTAAGATTTTGTGGACCATATTAGATGCATAGTATCAATATGACTCATGAATGCAGTCACCTAGTTAGACTGACTTATTTCTCAATTTGTCCAGTAACTTTGCATCCTACGCTTCATGTGTAATGCCGGTATCTATACTTCCGTGGCTCGAATAGAATTACCATGCGACCTATTCATTGAGCATGCATATAATAGACTAAACATTCATATCGCAAAATGCATTCATATTATTGTAAGTTCTCACATACATTTTGGAGGACTCTAGAAAGAGCAGTTAACAGAAGGACTGAACAGAAGTTCAGGAGGCGGGCACAGGGACGTATCCCACAGACAGTTTGTAGTAGTAGTAGTTGTGTGATTTTAACAGCCTGCTAATTATCAGTCTAACACGAGTTTTGTTCTGTAACTTCATCTAACATTGAAATTTTTCACCAAAGGCTGCAGTTGTTACAAAACTGAGTTCAAAATTAGAGAAAAACATGAGTTTGTTTTCGCTATGTATCCTGTTCAAAGAATGCTGAACGGGTTGTCACTTGAATGAAATCTGTTTTCCTTTTGCATGTTATGTAAATGCAATTTCAATGATTTACTTTCTTACACGACCCATTCCTTTCAGCTTCCCTTCCCCAAAGCCAGCCATATCCTGACTTTGCCCTCACATCTTCACTGTACCCTCTACTTACCAGTCTAAACTCAGAGAAACAATGACCTTCATACTTGGGGAATAACAGGAAATAGACATTCTCTCACACACACTCACACACTCACGTACTCTCATGTTTTATTTACACATTGTTGACAATAACATGTTCCCCGGTGCCTGTTGCTGGGTATTTCTACGTGGAGAGATCTACTGTTATTGCACAATACACAGCTTGCAGTCAGACATTACTAAAAGGTAGGACAATGGTTGCATACTGGACAGAATCAGTTGCATTTTTTCTCTTGCGGTTTGGAGTAATTCCTAGCATTTTAGGAAAAATAGGTCATTGCTAGTGAGGGCGTATATCCATTTAACGGACTGCCTGGTGTCGAATCGAGGCCGTAAAGTATTTGATATAAAGCCCTGTTGACTGTGGTGTCATTATGTCAGCATTTTTTGAGATACTGTGAATGCTTTCTGGTTTGTTGTCCTTTTTCTCAGGCCGGAGGCTCTGATACTGAACGTACCAAGAAGAAGAGACGGGGAGATCGTTACTCTGTGCAGACTTCACTTATTGTGGCTGCCTTGAAAAAGATGCTCCCCATAGGTCTCAACATGTGCTCTCCCGCTGATCAGGAGCTTATCAACCTGGCCAAGATCAGATACTCTTTGGTAGTTTTTTGTTTTGTTTTTGACTTTGAATGATTCAGATAAACATCTGTTGTCTGATTTGTAACATGTTAAATACTGTAGTATAGTCATGATTCCATATCACCTTTAGGAGGTCAATGGTTGATAAAATGTTTCACTTTACAGAGAGATACTGATGAGGAAGTAAGAGAGTTCTTGCAGAACAACCTTCATCTTCAAGGCAAGGTATAATTCCTGTAACTCCTGGACCTGTTAATCTAATAGTAGTCAAATAGTCAAAAATGTGGACACACCTTTCACCATTTGTTACTTGCTACATTGTAGATTAACACTGAAGACATCAAAACTATGAAATAACATATGTAATTTGGTCGTAAACTGTTCAAGACCATCAGTTATGTTGCTCAGAGTAGGTAGTGTTGGCATACAGTAAATAGCCCTGTCAACTATTGTAGCAATGCATATTATGGCAAGAAATGGCAGTCCATCATCACTTTAAGACATGAAGGTCAGTCCAACATTTCAACAACTTTGATTGTGTCACACATTGTGTCTCAAGTGCAGTCACAAAAACCATCAAACACTCTGATGAAACAGGCTGTCATGAGGACCGCCTAATGAAAGGAAAACCAAGAGTTAATTCTGCTGCAGAGGAGAAGTTCATTACAGTTACCAGCCTCAGAAATCAACAATTAACAGGACCTCAGATTAGAGCCCACATAAATGCTTCGCAGAGCTCAAGTAGCAGACACATCTCAACATCAACTATTCAGAGGAGACTGTGTGAATCAGAAATAAATTATTGCAAAGAAACCACGTATAAGGCAGGCCAACAAGAAGAAGATAACTTCTTGGATCAAAAAACACAAAGAGTACATATTAGACCAGTGGAAAAGTGGACTTCTCTGAAGAGTACAATTTTGAGGTTTTGGTGTCTCCATGTGTGGTTCCCACTGTAAAGCATGGAGGAGGAGGTGAGATGGTATGGGGGTGCTTTGCTGGTGACACTGTTGGCAATTAGTTCAAAATTTAAGGAAAACTTAACCAACAGAATTAGCGACCTGTTTAGGGTATAGCCCACCTCTTGCCCAATGCCAGCTGTGACCCTGATAAGAATAAGCCATTACAGGAAATGGATGTAAGGATGGACATCTCACCTGGTTTGAGCTTAGTGGGACCATCATTTCTTTTCAACAAGACAAAAACCTAGAACACACTTCTAGGCTCTGTAAGGCCAAGAAGGAGAGTGATGGAGTGCTGCATCAGATGTCATGGCCTCCACAATCACCCAACCTAAACCCAACTGAGATGGTTTGGAATGAGTTGGACTGCAGAGTGAAGGAAAAGCATCCAACAAGTGCTCAGCATATAAGAGAACTCCTTCAAGTCTGTTGGAAAACCATTCCAGGTGACAACCTCATGAAACTGATTGAGAGAAGAGTGTGCAAAGCTGTCACCAAAGCAAAAGAATCTAAAATATAAAACACATTTGGATGTCTTCAGTGTTCGTCTACAATGCAGAAAATAACATAATAAAGAAAGATTAAATGAGAAGGTATCCAAACTTTTAACTGGTACTGTACTTCCAAGGAATCTGATTTCTAATAATAGATCATCAGTCAAAATACATTTCAGAAAGCTTTGTATAACTGTGTTGTGGAAAGGTGGACAATCCATCCATGCGCTGGCAGATGGCCCTGTACAAGGAGATGGCAGGGAAGGCCGAAGATGCTGATGCACCAGTGAAAGTTGTCAAGAGAGTGCAGGAGGTTTCTGCTGTCCTTTACCACCTTGAAGTGGTGAGTGGTGATTCTCAAGTGGAAGAATGAACAGCTACTCCAACTTTTAGGCTTTTACTGCTGTAAATAAAAAGTTATCATAGGAACTCTTTTGGTTTCTTTGGTATAGACAGAGCATCCATTCAAATCCAAGAAGATGGTGTGGCACAAACTGTTATCCAAGCAGAGACGCAGGGCTGTGGTCGCTTGCTTCAGGATGACACCATTATACAACATTCCAAGGTGGGAAAACTGCCAGAACTGACATGTACAAAATGAATCACGGAAGATGTTTGAAAATGCATTTTTTATTCTGTTTTGTTTCTTGGATTACAGACACAGAGCTTCCAACATGTTTCTTGAGGGATACAAACGCAACTGGCTTCACTCTGAGGGTTACTCTTTTGAAGACAGGATGATAGATGACTTATCTGTGAGTGTCATGTCACATCTGTTTCATGTTTTGTCTGTGACATGTCTCACCCTTCGTCTCCCTGTGCATCCTAGAAAGCAATGGAGCAAGAGGAAGGAGACGAGGAGGAGGAGAAGGAAACAAAGCCAGATCCCCTCCACCAGCTTATTCTGCATTTCAGTCGTACAGCTCTGACAGAAAAGAGGTTAGATACGCACTCACTGATACGACTTATGGCAAATAGTACCATAGCAAATAGTAGTAGTAAGAATACTTATAACTGCCCCAAAAGGCCACTTTTATTGTTGTTGTCCTTGTTTACTAAGCCAACTTTGAGAAGTTCAGGAAGAGCTCCTACCCTCAGGCCACTAGGATTCGTAATGAGGACACTGCCTAAGACTGCAGTTAACCATTGTTATGTATAAAAATTGTAGGAGCTTAAGGAAAGACATTTCACTATGATTGAACCTGTATGATTATATGTGACCATTAAACGGAATTACACTGAACTGTCTTCTCTTGTCCCCATCTCAGTAAACTTGATACAGATCATCTTTATATGGCATATGCCGACATTATGGCAAAGGTGAGTTACTGCAGATTGTTTTGGCTTTGAGTTGAGGTTTGATATGTACATAATGTGCTTTGAAACGCTCATATTTTTCTCTTTTCCTTCCTTCCATTTATGTAGAGTTGCCATATTGGTGAGGAAGAAGAAGGAGGAGAGGAAATAGTGGAAAAACCTGAGGATGAGATGTCCTTTGAGGTGCGACAGTCAGAACTGGTAATGGGCGACCAGGGGCTAGGGACCAGGAACACAGTGGAGCGGTAGCTCTCAACGCATTGAGTGACCTCATCATCGGCACATTACTTCACAACCACATCCATCTCTCTCTCTCTCTCTCTCTTCTGTCTTTCTTTGTTTGGTTTCATTTCCTTTGTCTGTTTGGTGTATGATCTGTCTCTGCTGTGTGCATGTTGTGCTCGCTTCGTTGTGAGTTGCTTGATTTAGAAACTGAAGCTCCAATCCAGAGTCAATTACCAAGTACCCTAATCTTTTGACAACCCTTGAGAAAACCTGAAACAAAAAGTGATACTGTACTATTTTACCAAGCACTTCAATTATTTAAATTCTTATTTAAAAATACTGTTTATTATTAGTCCTTGAATCTGGATTGGGTCTGATTAGATTTAATTATTCTAATGTTATTAAACTCCAACAACAACAATATTAATAATGATAATGGTCAAAATAATAATCATCACACTTATAATAAATAACTTTTTAAAATCAGTTATCACTTCTGAATGAATGAGGATAAAGTTATGAAAATCACATAGCCTACTACACTCTATAATCCATCAGTTTAATGTGAGTGGGCTGACAGGGATTTGTATACTTGCTATTCTTTGAAATGCAACACCAGCTGCCACCATGCAGGCCTCAGGTTTATGTGTCTCACACACTGTAATAATTGATCGTCAGCCAGTGCTGACTTCACTGTTAGAAGCAACTGGAGCTGGAAAATTATTACATTCCAGTGACCCAGTTAGATTTATGGTTTGTTTGACCATAACCAATTTATGTGCTTTGTCAACATGTATTGTTGCTCTAAACTACTAAAAAAATATTCATGAAGTCAAAAACTTGTAAGGGCGTATATCAAACTGGGGGGTTAGACATGCTAAAAGGACATTCAAATCCAAATTCAAATTCAAACTTATTGACAAGTGATGTCTTTCCTCCAAGATTATATAGCTGCCCCATTCTTCTGTTGTTCTCTCTGTCTCTTTCCCATCATTCCATGTAATCCCTCTCACCCTCATAACACCAGTCTTTATTAACTGAATGCTGCTGATCATTGTTTCCTTCCCTCACTCACATAGAATACTGACAGACTACAGTGAAAGCCAGTATAGAGCATACAAAACTAAAAGCTATGTATTCATACACATAGTCATAAGTAAATTCAACCATATCAAATAGTGCATAATTCATAGTCCGGTTTCAGTAGACAGTCAGGGACTACAGTGTAAGTCTGAGGTCCAACTGCAGGACACATAGTGGGTAGAGCATGGCCAGGCATACGTGGGTGGGTGGGTGGGGGGTTGGGTGTGGGAAGGGTGGGAGGGAGTCAAGTGGCAAGTGGGTGTTGCTTTAGGATTAGGATGTGGGCTGCTACAAGTTGATTTGTGATGTGGCTCAACAGAGGAATGCCAGTTTGTCTTTGTCTTTCCATAAACAGCATTTTGTTCCCAGTCGGCTCAATATTATAAATAAAGAATTGGGTATTAGCACAATTAAAATATATTACATATTAATATTTGAGAATAATCTCAGATACAAAGGGTTTACAGCTCTTATCCAAAGTGTCTTATTTGCAGGGCTGCTGCAATAAAAACACTATGGTAAGCTGTATGGCTAAAATGCAAAGCCAATGGGGCCGTTTCCTGTAGTCTAACGCTTGCTCCACCCAGCAAACGTGAAGAAGTAGTGTAACAACTCCATGACTAATAAAATGTGTGCAAGAACAGGTCTACTAAATAGATAGTAGCAATCCATAATACAAGTGCTTGTAAACAGACAGACAAAATTAATGTACAGAGACAACCAAGGAAGAAGAGTATTTTGATATAAAACAAAGAGAAAAAACATGAGGGAATATGTTGATGTTAATAAGTTCACTTCATACATACATGTGTAATGCTGGGGACATTTGAGAAAAGAAATGGTAAGTAGATGAGACAGTAATAAGGTGAAAAGTTAGGGACTTGAGTGAAAGCAGAGTGAATGGAAATTTAAATTGAGAATATGAATGGACAGAATGGACTCTTTAATGATCATTAATTATATTTACACTAGAGCCAGTTGCACAAGCTGTTCAGGAGTTCAAAGTTATCTTAGTTCCAGCGTTGTGTTTACTGAGTGGAGTTACACCTCAAAAACTAGTTTTGAAGATTAACAACAGGAAGAGAAACAGTAACTGTTGTGTAGCTAACTAAACCAAGTGACACAGACAATAGATATATTGGAATATGATCGTCAAATGCTGGCGATTTAATTTAATTGTAGAACACAGCATACAGCATATATAATAACTTCATGAATGTAGGAAAAGCATTCCAGGTGGCTAAGCTGATTGAGAGAATAGTGTGCAAAGCAATCATCAAAGCAAAACATCTTTCCCATATCCATAAATACAACACAGTTCCATTTACAAAAGATACATGTTTGTGCATGTAGTTATGTCTGGTTAGGATGCCACTGACTTCCTGTTTACAGTTATCATTACTCTTGGATTGGATATACACCAATATACACGTTCCTAAAATCTTTACTAGCTATGGCATTGTCATATATTCAGTGGTGATGCAATTGAAGATGTTTGAAGAGAAACTCCTCCTACACTGTCTTAGTTGTATAACAAATTTATTACAATAAGTTCAGTATTGTAACAAGTAAGACGTTACTTGGAGAGCCCCTGGCCGAATGATGAGACTCTCCTGATCTATGCGCCCTTATATACGGTAGGTTATGCCCCCAAAACATACAATCAAAATAACTCGCCCCAAAACATACAATCAAAATAACTCGCCCCAAGACATGCAATAAAATAACTTCAGCCAGAGGGACAGATAGACAAGAGAAATTAGCTTTAGTATATGACTATGCATCTATGTGCAGACACCTCAGCATTTTAATGGTGCAACAGTAATAGACGTACAGGTATACTCTTAGTGTAAAAGACAGATTTGTACTGACACACACAAGAACATTTTGTCTTTTCTGCTCATGTGTGAAAAGGTCGATGGCTGGTTTAATGACACTTGTTCAAAAGCTGTATGAGACTCGGCCTTCAACTTTTATTATCAGCAGACAGCGGCAGAAATATAGTTATGGATGAACAACTGTGCAACTGAGCTCCTGTGTAACAAATACGGCTCAAGTGTAGGTCTCTGAAGATGACGTTTAAGACTTTGTGGAGAAATATAGCGTAATATACTGTATTTCTTCATAAGATTAAAAAAAGTGCAGTTTTTGTTGAATTCACTTTTATTACAGGA
Source organism: Larimichthys crocea (assembly GCF_000972845.2). Taxonomy (NCBI): domain Eukaryota; kingdom Metazoa; phylum Chordata; class Actinopteri; family Sciaenidae; genus Larimichthys; species Larimichthys crocea. Next base: position 2,282,598 of record NC_040032.1, read on the forward strand.
GTTTCCACATCAATAACCTATTTTTAATAAATAAGTTTAAAGGTAATTATTATAAACTTAGAAGAACTTTACATTCTGCAACCATTCCTGCTGTAATAAAGACTACCACTGAATATTTAATCAAATATCTGATCTGAAAGAGTCCACTCTATCCATTTGTTTTTCTAAATTGAATATCAGCAAATGCTCATAATGTTGGTGTCCACCGTCCACAGGAGAAAGAAATGGAGAAACAAAGGCTCCTGTATCAGCAGTCCAGACTTCATAATCGTGGCGCTGCAGAGATGGTCCTGCAAATGATCAGTGCCTGTAAAGGTAGCTTTGCTCCCCATCACTTTTTGCCTGCAAACCTGCCTGAACTGTGATTCACTTCACACATGACTGTATTTTTCCTGCAGGTGAGACGGGCCCAATGGTGACCACAACCCTGAAGCTGGGTATCTCTATCCTTAATGGTGGTAACAGCGAGGTTCAACGGGTATGTGTTCTGAAAACAAACCTTTTAGCCCTTTACATGCCATTTTGACTTTGAAGTCACCTTTTAAATGAATTTTTTGGATTACCCCCTCTGTTTTTGTCAGAAAATGCTGGAGTACTTAAAGGATAAGAAGGATGTAGGCTTCTTTTTGAGTGTCCAAGCATTGATGCAGACATGCTGGTCAGTTTTTTAAATGACAATTTCCAACCATTAAATGGTAAAACATCTTAAGTGTGTTAATTTGAAGAGTGGTGGATGCATATCTAAAATTGTTTTCTCTGCAGTGTCCTGGATCTAAATGCCTTTGAGAGGCAGAACAAGGCCGAGGGACTGGGCATGGTTTCAGAAGAGGGCACTAGTAAGTCTCTGTACTCTCACAGCAGGCAAACATCACACTGCAGCCATTGTTCAATATGATCATGTAAAATATTATCTGCATCATTAAAGGTGCAGATTACATTGTTAAAAAGCACTTACCTCACCAATCTCATTACAGAATAGTTACACAATCGCCTGCACGATAGCACACATTTCAATCTGAATGAAAAAAGAAATGCATATTCTGTAGATATGTGTTTTACTTTGCTGTTACTTTTATGCCACAACAACAAGTTTATAATAATATAATTGTAATTTCTTACTACTGCAACATTGGTGATGTAGGATTGGCAACTGTGTGCCAAAAGAACCGAATGGAATCTTGTTGACTGAAAAAAGATGTTCTATGTGTGCAAGAGATCTGGCTGTCTTCACTAGACTTGAATGTTGTGAATGTTTAGAAATCTCAAAAAGGTTCTCTCTGAAAATTAATGTTTTGTTTTTTTATTATTAATGACTGTAAATCAGGTATTTCAACACTATTAACATAAAAAAAATAAATGATTCAATCAAAATAAGTCATGAATTAATGGATAGATTCAAGACAGTCTGAACATTACTATTAATTCATGTTCCATCTGCAACATTTACCATACACATTTGAATTGAATGATTAGTTTGCTAACAATACATTTTATTAACACTGTTAAATGGTTATATGTAATTATGTAATTTAACTGGAATTAGTTCAAGTCCTTCTCCTTAGTATGTTCAGTAGTTTGACTTGATTAGCCATCACCTACTTTGTCATCTAATTCTGGAGGGTCATTTGAACTTCTGAATGAATGAATTTGCCATGGAATGTTAATCTCCCCCTCCTCATCTCTTAGTCCTCTACTGTTGTCAACACACTGATCCTCTCTCCCTTCCCCATGATCACTGCCACCTCTCCCCTGTCCCTCCTTTCATGGTCCTCAGACATGAACCTAGATCGGGGTAAATCATGTTACTGTCCATCTGCCTCTCTGTTCTCTTGTTCCTCTTTCTATCCCCTGTCCCTCTTGCTCCATCTACTTCTTTTTTTTTTTCTAACACGGAAATTCCACCACAAGAGAGGATTGGATGCCCCTGTCCATCTTTCATGTTCATAGCTCGGGTCCCTCCTCACATTTCATGTTCATTTCAAAAGGCAATGAATGGAATCTGGTCTTTTCTGCTCATAAAAAGTTCACTATTATTCTTGTAATATGTATGTATCGAGCTTGAAAAGACTTGGCACACATCTATCAGAATATGATTTTAAATATTCTGGTAGATTTAAGTTAGACCAACTCTTGAGATTAACAGTTTAGTCTGAAAGATGAGTGCAAGTCTGTTGGAAAAGTCATTAGCTAAAGAATCCACTGTCCTTTTTTTCTAATATATTTTACCGTGCGCTGGATTCCTTTCAGCATTTTGATGGACAATGCCCCAACCTCTCCAGCATTTAACTCTGCTGCTTTAGAGCAAAGTTGCTGGTGTGCTGCATGATTCTGTGTCTGTGTGTGTTTTTATTGGCACCGGTAGTGGACTGGGATTTCAAAAAGTACATGACCAGTATACATGCTATTTTTGCAGAATATTTTAAAATGGTACAATGATTTGATCATGGATTCAAAATCCTGATTTTCCCTCATATCCCTTATTTTGTATGTTGTTTATGCAAAATTTGAAAATATTAAAGTTGACAGGTTGATTAATCAGACTGCCTGTAAACTCCTGTTGACCAGTCCGCCCCTGAGTACTGCAATCTTTTAACTGTTTTAATACGGTCTTCTTATCTGTACAAGCGCACACTATTATTGTCAGCTTCATTTAAACATGCTCATGTGACTGTAGCAGACTGTGTGTCCTGTATGTGTCTGTGCTCATTTTTTACAGCGACGTTTAAGTTTAAGCTAACGCCATGCTTGTGTTTCTGCTGCCACATGCAGTCATTTGTATTTCTTTGATTGATATTATTCATACAACGTAGTGTGGCTCATTCTTTAATTTATCGCAAAAAATGCAACACCCAGTCAGAGGTGGCTATTGTCTTGTCTTTCACTAAAATCCATCGAGAGATGACGGTGAGTCGTGCAATACATGTGTTTACTCTCCTCGCTCTGCTTATACTCAGGCAAGCTGCTTCAGTAATTGTCTAGCATTGTTCGAAGCTTTGATATCATGCCGATATCAGAGTGTCATTTCAAACTTGTGTTGATTTCTTTTTTTAGATGAGAAAGTGATGGCAGATGATGAGTTCACCTGCGACCTCTTCCGTTTCTTGCAGCTGCTTTGTGAGGGTCACAATAACGGTGAGAGTGACTCGTGTTTCAAATGGGATTACAACACACTTCACATGGAGTTTTAAACATTCAAACAATTCCGACTTTTCAAAAATGATCTCTGTGTTGCCGCAGATTTTCAGAACTACTTGCGGACACAGACAGGCAGCACGACTACCATCAACATCATCATCTGTACCGTAGATTACCTCCTCCGACTCCAGGTGCGACTGCTAATGTTAAAATGAAATATTTAAAGGAATTATATTGTTGCACAAACCTCATGTGCTGTGCAGGGTGTGCTATTGAATGTGTAGCTGATTGGTTATTTGCACACATCCAACTTTCAACCTTCAATCATGGATTTTCAGTCCCAAAGGTTTTTTATTTGATAGCTCAAATAATCAAGAAAATCAGATGATCTGGACACTGTAAGTACTTTATTAAAGAGAGTAGACCTTTAGCCTTGGTGAATAATCTATTTAAGTATTAAGTGCTTTTATAGTATAGGAATATTGTACTTACCTCTCACTTTCTTCCAATAAAGGAGTCTATCAGTGACTTCTACTGGTATTACTCTGGCAAGGACGTCATTGATGACCCAGGCAAAAAGAATTTCTCCAAAGCTATGACAGTAGCAAAGCAGATTTTCAACAGTCTAACTGAATACATTCAGGTAAAACTGAAACAAATCATGTTTTTTACACCACCTGTTTTTCGTTTATCATGTGTGTAAGACATAGTTTCTCTCTTTAGGGCCCATGCACTGGCAACCAGCAGTCCCTGGCCCACAGCAGGCTTTGGGATGCCATTGTCGGGTTCCTTCATGTCTTTGCCCACATGATGATGAAGCTGGCACAGGTATGCACATACGACTGTACTTTCCAAATTCAAAATATTCAATTTGAAATAAACACATATTCAGTGTTGCCTTTCTGCAGCTTCACGTGTGGATTTATTTCAAATCCACATTCCTATGATCCTATGATCCATATTGACAGAATAAATCTGTTACACAACTCTGACCTCCTCATGACACATTTTATTTTCAGTGACCAGCAATTGATGGTAACCATTAAAGGCACATTGCTTTTAAGTGTTATCCTGATTGTGCATTGAGGTTGTATTTCAGTTTCATCATGGCTCTCTGTAGTTTATCATGTGGGTCACTGTGCACTATGTTAGTGGAAGTTCATTGCCAAGTCTTTAGGAATTTCTTTCTGTGGATGTTCAGTGCTGCGCACATATACAGACTGTATAACCATACAAGGTCCTTACATGTGCATGAAAAGAGCTATATTGGCACAAGCCTGCTAGCAAACACGCTTGCAATAGGTGGCCGGCATATGCTGCGTACAATACACCTGCAGATTACATTTAGAGAGCAAAGATACTTTGGATTTCATCATTCTAAATGGACAGAACTTTGACAGGTCACAGTAGGAAAAGCACAGATATACATAATAACATTAATGATGGCTAAATTCCATTCACCTGTTACAGTATTACTTTGGCCCTGGTATTTTTCACACTGCTTTGGCTTACTGGGACACTTGAATTAATTAAGCGGAGTCATCATTAATGTTAAGAGGGGAGTGTATCAGTCCATAGGCACTTGGCTTGGAAACCAGAGAGTGGCCAGTACAAATCCACCACAGACCGCAGCCCCTGGAGAGGTGTCAGTTTATCTCTTTTGCCCTTCAGCAAGATACTGAATACCTAACTGCTCCGATGTGCGGTGTTGTGTGTTGTGATTGTATTTCTGTGGCCTGTATATGTAAAATATGTAATATATGTACCTAAATGAAAAAAATAATTTCCCTATTGAAGATAAGACGTTAATCTTGTAGTGACACCTGTGCCTTTCCTTCCTCCTGTGACAAATCAAAATGTCTGCTGTAAAAGAATGCATTTATGTATTACACATCATGACATGACTTCATTTCTGTGCTGTTTACGTCATGGTTTCAGGTCATATGGGGCAACTTTTTTGCTTCAAATGAAAAGTCAAAACTTGGAGGGCAATCACATGACTTTTCCACTCTATACAGTGCAGTCATCCTATGTGGATGACTGAGGTTAATGGCACAGCTTTATGCATGCATAACCCTTTAATCATACATTTAAGTTAAGAGCCGAGCCATACTTCATCATTCCCAGCTCAGCATACACTTAATGTATTGCAAATGATAATGCTTTGAAAATGTAATAATGCTCTTTTTCTTTTTTTTTTATTCAATGTTTTTTTAACAACTTAATAATTTATTATTTAAACTGTCTTCCACATGGTCAATGCAGGGTAAAGTATGTATTCATTTTATTTATCTATTAATGTGATATTGTGTTTACTAGTTTGTAATTTATTCCGTCTTCGTTTCTCTTATCAGGTTGTTTTATATTCACCTGCTTTTAAAGATGAAGTTAGAATACTTGATTCGAAATGTCTTACTTAGGCGTTGAACACGATTGAAGATAAAATTGTTGACATGAAATGGGGTGTGGTTGTACAAGGTACCCTAAAACATCAACTGGCTCTCACTGGAACATTTAAAATGCCTAAAATGAAACAAACCAAACAAAGTTAAGGATGTATTTACAGTATATGGCTGCAATGGAGCACTATTCAGTTATAACGTACATGGTCTGGACACTTTTTAAAACATTTAAAAAATTTAATAAATAGAAACACCTCTTATGTCCGAGGACATTTGTAAAAAAAAATGTATGCATAACACAATTTCCCAACTTTAAAACGTGATCAGAACTCACATGAGAACATTAATTTGTGATAGATATTATTCCCAGTGCGCTAAATCTGTAAACTCCTGCCTGATCGGTAGCGCACATGAGCGACTCTCAACAAAGATGGGAAGGAAGTGAGTAGGCTCAGTCATTAGCTACTTCTATACACTATAACTTTGTTGCCATATATCAGATTTAGAAATGAGCCTTTTAGATCAAAATAGATTATTCAAACACACACAAACAAACCGATATTTCATCAGGTCAGTGCGTCTTGAGTAAAAACATGTACTGTTTGCATACTGTACCACATTAATAAAATAATGTGAATTTCCAGCAATGTTTTTGTCACTACAAAGTCTTATACCTTATGAAACAACTAGCAGCAGTATGTACATCACCATGAATTTTAAAATCAACAATATAATAAATTATTCTGATAATATTAACAACAACCTTTTTCTTTTTGTGGAATCAGTTTATTCATAACAAATAAGCAGGTGACTACAAAACATCCTGAGAGAGGGACCAATGTTTAACCTCCACTGTTGGAGTTTAATATGAGATTATTTGGTGTTGGAATATACATTTTTAATGTGACACTTTGTGTGCACACTTTTAACAAGGGTTACAATTCTGTTGCCAACTTCCATTCACTAATAAGATTAACCTGAAGGAATATGCTTTTTTTTTATTTGTGTTGTGTTGCTTTGTGGCTTCTGCGTTGCTTTGTTTATAACACTATCTAAGCATTAACATATTCTTTAAACAAAACTGCAGTATTATGAGGCTATGTATGTCCAAACAGACACAATATGAAGAGAATACGATCAGGCCAGTGGCATCAAATGTATTCTGATCTTACATATACTGTATACTCTATACTGTATATGTTGAGTTTTTGTTTTGCTTGATGAATAATAATGAAGTGAAACATGATTTAGCAGGTGGTGTAGGGTTTGTTGCCCTTTTTTCTTGTACAGCAACAAAGTTGCAGACAAGACTTTTACTGATGGGTTGTTACAAGCCAAGATGCATCTTTTGTGTCACAGAAGCTTCAACTTTAAATCTAATGGTCACCATCATGAAGTGTTAATTCAGATAGGGATAGATGGAGCTGACATTTTAACTGGTGTTTACATTTTCATAGACACAATATAGAAATAATATAGTTCTAATAATAATTAGTTATGAATAATTGACAAACATGTCAATGTCAAACATTTTGGCATGAGGGTTTGGTTATTTAACTTCTTTTTGCAGCACCTTCTTTGTTGTGAATGTGACTGTGTGCAACACACTATTTTGAATGTACACCTCATATCATAACAAGTATTTGGGTTACGATGTATTCAAATAATTTTGTGTGATAACTGTTGACACTTCACCAGTGACTACCGCATCTCTATAAATCTGTGTAAACCTCTAATGTTTTCAAATAATATACTGTAAGACCGTCGTCTTTTCTGCTAAGATCTTGTGCATATTTTCACGGTCACAGGACTCCAGCCAGATCGGTCTGCTGAAGGAGCTTCTTGACCTACAAAAAGACATGGTTGTTATGTTGCTCTCGCTACTAGAGGGTAAGAGTTGTTATATGTTGTCTAGTTTTCATCGCCTCCTGTCTTGTCCTTTTTAAACCACTGTTTAAATTTCACTCTGTATTATTCAGGAAACGTGGTAAATGGTACAATTGCACGCCAGATGGTAGACATGTTGGTAGAGTCTTCCAGCAACGTGGAGATGATCCTCAAGTTCTTTGACATGTTCCTCAAACTGAAAGACATTGTGGCTTCGGACGCTTTCCGGGATTACGTCACAGACCCGCGAGGGCTGATCTCAAAGAAGGACTTCCAGAAGGCCATGGACAGTCAGAAACAGTACACCCCTTCTGAGATCCAGTTTCTTTTGTCCTGCTCAGAAGCAGATGAGAATGACATGATCCATTATGAGGAATTTGCCAGTCGCTTCCAGGAACCTGCCAAGGACATCGGATTCAACATCGCAGTGCTGCTCACCAACCTGTCTGAGCACGTCCCCCATGACACCAGGCTACAGAACTTCCTACAACAAGCAGAGAGTGTGCTCAACTACTTCCGCCCCTTCCTGGGCCGTATTGAAATAATGGGTGCCAGCAGAAAGATTGAGCGCATCTATTTTGAAATCAGTGAGGTAAACCGCAGACAGTGGGAGATGCCCCAGGTCAGAGAGTCCAAACGACAGTTCATCTTTGATGTTGTCAACGAGGGCGGTGAATCGGAGAAGATGGAAATGTTTGTCAACTTCTGTGAGGACACCATTTTTGAGATGAATATAGCCTCTCAAATTTCAGAGCAGGAGGAAGAGGAAAAGGGGGAAGAGGATGATGAAGGAGATGTAGGTGGAGGTGAGGGAGGACAAGGAGGGGGAGCAAGTGGAGGAGGTGATGAAGATAGCAACGGAGAGGAAATACAACCTGAATCAAGCTCTGCCTTTGCCGACTTCATAAACAGCACGATAAGCTTCCTTGGCATTTTTACCTTCCGTAACTTCCGCAGACAATATCGCAGAGTGAGAAAGATGACCATCAAGGAAATCGTAATAGCTCTGTCCACTTTCTTCTGGACCATCCTGATGAGTATACTGCACTTCATCTACAATGTGTGCAAAGGCTTCTTTATGATGATCTGGCAAACACTGTTTGGAGGTGGCTTAGTGGAGGGAGCTAAGAATATCACGGTGACTGAGATTTTAGCAAGCATGCCAGACCCCACACAGGATGATGTGCATGGAGATGGACCGGGGGAACCAAGGACAGGGGAAGAACAAGACATGGGAGGTGTAACGGACACTGGGGAGACTGGGAGTGGAGAGGAGGAAGAGGAGGATACTCAGGAAAATGAGGGTGGGAGAATACCAGGTATTGATACTCCAGGTGGACTTGGAGACATGGGTGTAGAGTCACCTGTTGAACCTCCAACTCCTGAAGGAACCCCCATAACAAAGAGGAAAATGGTGAGTGAATATGAATATGTAAATACAGTATTAGCTAATTCTAAACAGAGTTCCTAAATGGTTAGCGATCCAGATGAGTTTTGTACAGAATATTAATGAAGCAATCATCAAAAGGGAAATGTTGGTTGCTATCATGTGTGTTGTGTTTGTTTTGTTCCAGCCACCAGAAGAAGCCGACGCCAGCCAAAAACCGCCTGAACCTGTTCCTGTAGAAGAAACTCCTCCTGAACCTGAAAAGGCTGAGTAAGAGTCTTGAGTTGTTGTCAGAGTTTATTTTCTCTCAACATGAGTTCTTTTTCTCATGGCTCTGGATAACACACTAGACTTTAAAGCCAAGGCAATATACTTCAGATAATATTATATAATATTATGATTATACTACTATATAATAACACTCAAACATGAATTTGGTTTAATGTGTGTATTTTGGATTCCTGGCTTTGGTACATTCCTGGCTTGGATCTTTTCCATGCAGCAATTTCTTGTGCTAACTGCTGAAATACCACACCAACAATATAACTACCCATGCATAATGTGCAGTACACTTGTATATTGCGTATATGATATTTCTATACCATATACGGGTGTTGGTTGCTCTGTATGGGCTGAGAGGCAAAAGGCAGACAGATGACAAATTCAAATGGCTGCAGGATGACAGCTTTGATGATTTTTGATCTTGATGAAATAAAACAATAATCCTATTGTGCTTGATTGTCAGTGATGAATCTGGAGAAAAAGCGGAGAAGGAATCCCCGGGCAAAGAGCAAGAGCAGCTTAAAGAGCCGAAGAAATCTGCGAAAAAGAAAAATAAGAAGTCAAAGAGCAAAGGAGGTTTTCAGATCTGGACTGAGCTGGAAACCCAAAGAAATAAATTCATGGTGGCTCATTTGTATTGTGTATTAGTATTTTACTCAGAATTGATTTGCTGGAATAATTCTAATGTCACCAACTCATTAATCAGCTTATAAAAATATTTCTCTCTCTTTTCTAGAACTACCTCTCTAGAAACTTCTACAACCTGCGTTTTTTGGCTCTGTTCCTTGCATTTGCCTTGAACTTCATTCTGCTGTTCTACAAGGTAAAAAGATAATTTTGGATTTGAATGATTATGTTTTATTTGGATACTCAATTATACACTTATATTTTAGAAGTAATATTACATTAATTCTAGGGTCAGCTTTTTTTCTATATCCTTTTGTTAAAATCATCTGTAAATCCTCATTATAAAGCTGACATTAGATTTTTCTTCCTGTGGGTGTGTGCCATGGAGCACCGTGACTCTTGGTTATGTGCTTGTGTCAAAGAAAATGCCCATAATTGAGTTTTGAATTTATTACATCTCTATATACGAGCTATGCTATACCAAATTGTCTCTACATTGTTATTTTCTGTTCAGGTGTCTGACACCCCGCCTGAGGGCGAGGAAATGGAAGGATCTGGACTGTCGGAGGGAAGTGGGCTGTTTGAAGGCTCTGGGTTGTTTGAAGGCTCAGGGGAAGAGGCAGAGGGATCTGGAATGAGTGAAGGGGGAGATGAGGACGAGGAAGACGTCCCAATTTATTTCTATTTAGAGGAGAGCACTGGTTACATGCAGCCCACACTGGCCTTCCTTGCTGCCCTGCACACAGTCATCTCATTCATCTGTATTATTGGCTACAACTGCCTCAAGGTGCGATTTAATGCATAAAATTTGACTTTTGCCTTATAAATAGAGACAGAACATTAATTACTTAATAATATGTGCACTCCATCCAAACAATGCAAGGTTAAAAGCAGCAATTTTTTTTTGATTTTACTCTTTTGGGTGTGGTTGTCTGTTAAGTGACATTAACCTGTGAAACCAATGAGATGAGAGAGTGTTAATTGGGATGATATTACCACGTGTGTCCCTGTTTTTGGTAGATTCCACTGGTGATCTTTAAAAGGGAGAAAGAACTTGCAAGAAAGCTGGAGTTTGATGGCCTCTACATCACTGAGCAGCCTGAGGATGATGACATCAAGGGCCAGTGGGACAGACTGGTCCTGAATACACCGTATGTGTGCTCTCCTAGGATGCTTTTTTAGTGTCAAGATGAAGTGGGAACACACACAAAAAACAACAATTTCAAACACCAACAGGCTTTATTTTCTAACTGAACTGCACCTTTTTTTCTACAGCTCCTTCCCAAACAACTACTGGGATAAGTTTGTCAAACGAAAGGTGAGTTGTATTTAAATTTGGTGTTTTTTCTGTATAGAGCAGGTTCATGTGGTGTGTTATGTCTGTGTCCAGGTTCTGGATAAGTATGGAGACATCTATGGCAGAGAAAGAATTGCTGAGCTCCTGGGTGTTGATTTAGCCTCACTGGACGTGAGTCAGCAACATGGGAAGAAACAGGAGGAACCAGACAACTCTGTGTTTGCATGGTATAATACACGTTTAACTGACAAAGATCACCAGTTATATTGTTCATTGAAAATGGATATTGACCAATATTGCATCTTTTTAGGATAACCTCCATTGACATTAAGTACCAGATCTGGAAATTTGGCGTCGTGTTCACAGACGGTGTAAGCAATCCTATATTTATTTGTATATTTATTTGTATATTACACTATACTACCATACTACAGGAACATAATGTTACTTCTAAGACCTGAAACAACCTTCTTTGTCGCCTCTTTTCAGACTTTCTTATATCTCTGCTGGTACACAATAATGTCTCTACTTGGGCATTACAACAACTTCTTCTTCGCCTGCCACTTGCTGGATATTGCCATGGGTGTCAAGACCCTGCGCACTATCCTGTCGTCAGTCACACACAATGGCAAACAGGCAAGTGCCAAATAAAAAACCCTATTTATAGTGTTCATTTTGCTTTCTTTTTGAATGCACTAACCCAGTTTATTTCTTGTCCGTGGTAGCTCATGATGACAGTGGGCTTGCTAGCTGTGGTGGTGTACCTTTACACCGTAGTTGCCTTCAATTTCTTCCGCAAGTTTTATAACAAGAGCGAGGACGAAGATGAACCGGACATGAAATGTGATGACATGATGACGGTAAGTCACTGCTGGGCTAAGAATGTGCACTGTGATGCATTCATGTTCCCAACACTTCCCATCTGATGTGTGTGTTTTCTTCACTTGCAGTGTTACCTGTTCCACATGTACGTGGGTGTGCGTGCCGGTGGAGGCATCGGGGATGAGATCGAGGATCCTGCCGGAGATGAATATGAGCTTTATCGAGTGGTCTTTGACATAACGTTCTTCTTCTTTGTCATTGTCATTCTACTGGCTATTATTCAAGGTAAAGCCAATGTTGGCCTGCAATGCTTTTCAAATTTTCAAAATTTTGGAGACTATGTTTGACACCTTTATTCATAATCTTACTGCAGGTCTGATTATTGACGCCTTTGGAGAACTCAGAGACCAACAAGAGCAGGTCAAGGAAGACATGGAGGTACAGTGTAATTCTTTAAGTTGATACTTTTACCTGCTGTCACGTATGCACAGTGTGGTTTTAATCCTCATCGCTGTTTTTTGTTGTTTTGTGCAGACAAAATGCTTCATATGTGGCATTGGAAGTGACTACTTTGATACAACGCCACATGGGTTTGAGACCCACACTTTGGATGAACACAACCTGGCTAATTATATGTGAGCTCACCTCCTCATTCGTTCACTGCATGTGAGTGTGTGTGTACAAATGAGAAAATATTAACATTCGATTCCTTTGTAGGTTCTTCTTAATGTATCTTATCAACAAAGATGAGACAGAGCACACTGGGCAGGTCAGTCTGATAAGTCTTAATACAGTTTTGTCACTGCTCCTTTCAACTTCTTGTGTCATGCCCTTTGAATTCTTGTCTTGTCTAGGAGTCGTATGTGTGGAAGATGTACCAGGAGCGTTGCTGGGACTTTTTCCCTGCTGGAGACTGTTTCAGAAAGCAATATGAGGATCAACTTTCCTAGCCGAACGATAAACGATAACTATTAAAGCATTTCTGTTCACCATTCCTGACAAAACTCACCACAAATTGATATTGCCATGCAAAAATTGTCTTGGAACAATTATCGGCATGAACATTACAAGGATCTTTGGTAACAAGCAGAGCAATTTTTCTTCTTGCAACAATGTCATTTATTGGCAGATGGCAAGAAGCTGCCAGTGAAGAAAGCTACTTTTTACATGCAAATGGAGTTCACACAAAGTGTAGTCATATATTTAATGAAATGCATACAATTTAATTTAAGTAACTTAACTTGTTGTCTGTTGAGGAGGAGACGATAAAACCACTGTTTGTGAGAGAATGTGATGAAGACAATTTATTTTGAATTTAGTTGCCTTTATATGTAATCAATAGTTTTATTCAGATTTATTATTTCCTTTTGTGATTACTGTGTCATTTTCAATTTGGCATATTTGTTTCAATGAGTGGTGTTTTGTTCTGTTTCGTTTCCTTCAGGAATTGTAGCTTTCGTTTGAATTTAAATGACTTTATTTATTGTTTTTCAAGACAACCTAAAGTCTGTGATTATGAATAAATTCTGTATACGAAGCTTTATCCAAAGTGACTGATTTGATCTTGTACTCAACATACATGTGTCATATGTATAATGTATGCATGTGATCAGTAGTGATGCGACTACAGTGCCCTGTATGCAACAATTATGGTACATTATGATACCATAATAATGATATATTATGATACATTATCACTGAAAAAGTTTAATTAAATTCCATGATAAGTGGTGGTCAGAGGGTATTTAAATTTAGATTGGGGGTTTGCAAAGTTGCATAAGAATATTCACAGTTGAGATACATTTACAAAACTTTGAGTGAATGTGCAATTTTGACAATATGTTTTCTTTTCCCCTCAAGTGAAGTATGTAACAATAAAAGTATGTTAATAGTATTCAATATTGTAGTCTAAAAAAATGAACAAATATTAAAGAGAAATATAACAGTTGAATCATGCTAATAAGCCATTTTGATTTAACTTATTTCTATATATTTGAGTTAAAATTTGTTTAATCCACCTTGTGTATACAAGCTGCTATGACAAGTTAATGTATTACCTTTATTCACCTTTTTCACAGCAGCCATTTTGACATGAAATAGTAGGGTCAACGCAGGTGTTTCCATTGATGCTAATTAAGGTTCAGTTCCATTTATTGCATCAGAGACTTTCCATTGAGCCCAGGTGCACCACAGCAGCACCCTGACTCTGTTTGACCTGTATGGAACGGAAAATATAGGATGCTCAGGATGGATGCTGAGGTGATCTTCGACAGTTAAACAGTTATGTAGTAGTTGTGCACTTCGGTAGATTCTAGATTCATTTCCAAACTGGATGTCTCTGGATGTTTTATTATAAATGCTCGCCTTGTTTATATTTTTAAGCATTAAATAATTTGAACAGAACCACAATGTAACTCGCCGTCACCTCCATATGCATGCACTTATTGAAATAAGGACGCATATGAGATGTGGTAAAAAGAACATTTATTGATTGATTGATTATATTCAGGTGCGCATTTCCGGCGAGGGCGGGGACACACGGCACGGGACTCGGGGCCAGTCCGCCTCGTAGTCCGCTTGTTTGCGACTGAACACACAAGCACAGACTAAGTACACGAGTATGACGATTCTTCAAACAAACTGAATTATTAATTATTATTATTATTATTATTATTATTATGATTATTATTATTATTATTATTATTATGCAGATTGAGCTAGGGTATAAGCCTGCTGCTCTGTCCTCACGTGACCCTTAAGTATGGTTCCTGAGGACAGCAGCATGGGAGCATGGGAGTTTGTGTGATTATGTAAATATGTTTATTCATGTAGTATTTGTTGGGGGTGTTTACTAATGGTATATGGGTTTGTAAATAGGTGTTTGTATTGTATATATGGTATTTATGTAAATATTTATGGTTGTGTGAATAAACACACATTCATTCATTCATTCGAAGAGTCATTCTCTTGTTATTTTGCCCTGGGACCGCTCAGGCAAGTTGACACACGATAAGTGTGATAACTTATTTTATTGCTATGCACTTTAACTGATGTACTGGATATATGATTTGTATGGAGGTAATTACAAAATGCATTTCCATCACTTTGTAGACTGGCTGAGAAAAGTAAACTTGATGAGTTAATGAGACATTAAGGCCGTTGTTTTTAAATTGTGTAAAGTTAATAAGAGTGGAGCTCGTTGTTCTGTGAGGCTACACTCACAGGCACAGTGATGCAGTACTATGACATGCTTACAATTGCACCTGCTATTTAGCACAACACAAAGGGTGCCACACTGGTGGTGCTAGAAACATTAAATATTCATTCTGCAAAGAGAGTCTCTCCCCTCTCAGACCTTGTAAGAGGCATTTTGTGTGTGTGTGTGTGTGTGTGTGTGTGTGTGTGTGTGAGATTAACCGACTGCTTAGTTGAAGCGTGTGTGTGAGTGTATTAGAGGCAATTTTGCTGTAATATACCCACAATCAGTTGTAATCAATATCACAATAATCACAATCATTTATCACATAAATAATCAGATTACAACTAATAAACTGAGCTTACAATAGTTTGAGCTGTATGATGATGTAAGTAAATGTCTTTTAAATATATAAGGCGTCCTCACAATCAGCCTAGCTGTCATACAATTCCACTTGGATCCAACTTCCTGGTTCAAATCATTTCTAAAACCTATACCAAAGAAATACAAACTAAATACAAAATTCTTAAGATTTAATTTAAAAAAAAACCATAAATGATAAGTTTGACTAGGCTAAGATGAAAATGATAAGGAGATATAAATAGCCTAGAGTTTTTTCTACTCGTCTCTGACTTTGTGTATAAGGGCACAGACGAGGAGGGGAGATTTCTCTCTCGTCTCGTGTTTGACTCTCTGCTCTGTCACCGCATCCTCCATTGGAAACGCAAACCACGCCTGGTTCGGTGAGTGTAGTAGGTAGTGGTAGCAGCAGCAGCAGCGGTAGCAGGGCCCTCCCTCTGTCTCTGCAGATAAATACTCGCAGCCTGCCTATTCCAGGCATGGATGACGGTTGCACTCAGACATGGCACTGCGACATTATACTCTCGACCTCAGCCTCTCTGCGGCAGGTAAGACTGGCGCTGTAGGCGGCGCAGTAGACTCGGTGCATTCAGGTAAACAGCCGCTGCATCAGCGCTGCATGCTAGCTAGCTGGCTAGCCTGCTAATATGAACCTGCTTTTCTGTCACTGCCCTTCAAAGCAGTAACGCGATATTGATTTGGATAAAACAAGTCTCACATCGGCACACGCGTGTATATTTGGGGTAGTCGGTGTTCTGAGCTCGGAGTTAATTAAAAAAAAAATAATTTGAATGTTATTTGCATGGACGTGTGTTGTTAGACGGTACACTTTTTTTGAACTTGTCGTCTATTCTGTCCCATTGAATCAAGAATGTTCAAGCCAGCGCTGTCACACAGGAAGTGGCGCAATTTCGGCCATGTTTGTAGTTTTTTAGTTTTTTTTTTTGGGTATAATAGGCAGTGTAGGAAGCATTCAGATATACTCTCATTGAGATAATCATGTAAAAGCAGCAATATCACACTGTGGAAATAATAAAATAATAAAAGTTCTGCATTCACATAGCTGGTAAGTATTATTAATATCAGAAGTAACTTTATGTGGTATTATGGCAGTATCAGTGTGGTAGTATTAACTGCTTCAATCATCTTTTCTATGTAAAATATTAATTTGCAAAGGGAATAGTAACTAAAGTTGTCAATAAATAAACAATAATAACATTTTTCATTGCATATACGACCGGTTGGGTTTATTTCAGGCTTGCGACAGCATTTTACATCGTGTTATTACTTTTATATGAGTACAATATAAGGTCTAAAACTCCTTTCACCAAAATAATATTTATTATTAATAATTGTTCCACCTCCTGTCTTTTTTCAGTCGACTCTGCTGCGATAGTTCCCGGTCTGCTGTCCGTATTTGATGAGCAGGAAATGACAGTGACTGTCCATGACACATCTGGGCATGGATACCTGGCTACTCTAGTGGGCAAGAATGGCCGGTAAGAGTGACATTTTTGTACATGCCACATTATTTATCTGACAGATTTGTTTGTTCTGTGGTACAGATGCAGGAGCTTCCAGAAACATCTCCAAGCCGTTTAGTTTATTACATAACATTACAAAACAAAAGTTTTAAGTTTTGCATGAACATGCATATTAGATTTTAATACGACCATATGGAACCTAGACAGAGGTGGTTTTAGTCAGCTTATCCTCTTATATAATTAAGTTATACATTGCAGTAATTGAGTAAATTGACTAATTACCACATATATAACACTAAACTGAATAAATGTGACATATATAAACGCAAAGATTTTTAAGCTTGTAGTGCTCTTGTCAACCACTCACCGCACAGCTGATGTTTCCAATAACTCCACAGCGTTGTAGTCCACTCACAACGGGTTTTTATCTCACAAAGTATCCTGCTTCGGTCATGATGAGTACGCTGTGCTGTCATGCTGATTTGAGCTGATTCGTTCTAAATGTCTACCTCGCCAGTCAGATTGCTTGATCGGAACTATTTGTTGTACAACAGCGAGTGATAGAAATTGTTAACAGCACACATTATTTACGTTGAGTACATGCACAAGAATCTCAGTTATGATCAAGCTTTTGACTATTTGCTATCTGAGCTGAACAAGTTAGACACGTCATACAGCTCACTGAAGGTGTCCTGCCTGAAGAACGAATGACTTCCGATGGGGACCGGTTATCATAATCATGGTAATAATAACATAAAACAAGAAACAAAAGAGAAACAAGAAATCAATGTTCTTTAGCCCTATTTGGGTTAAGTTAATTACAAGTTAAGTATATACTTCTACAGCTTCCTTTCAAGGAAACAGGATGGTATGAGTTTTAGAAAATTGAAATGTTGTGCTGACTTTATTGCTTTGCACCCATTCTTTTGTTCCCCTCAGGCTTGCTATCCTGCGCGTGCACTCCCATGGGTTGGTCACCATTGATCTACAGTGTTATGAAGACGATAACCTTGCACAGATAGACAATGTAGGTGACTTAAAACTACTTTATCCATTACCTGATCCCACAGTACAACATGTCATGGGATAAAACTTATTTTTTAATCACTCATAACATTTAGTTTTACACTTTCTAGCTATACAAACTGTAAACTACCTCGTACAGTATTTCCTGGAGATACAAAATATCTGTGCCAAAAATACTGAAGGCAGCATTGTTATATATGTTTTGGTATAAAGAGTATCCTACTAGCTGCTAAAAATTGTTGTGTACTTAAGCTTTAATGGCATTTCAGACTCAGTCTTTTCTCCACAGCTTTTAAATGCACTGGAAAAGAAGCTAAAGGTTCTCTTAAATGGCAATATTACGAGGATTAAAAGGTACGTATCCGGAGGTCCATGTTGATGAAGAGTGACCGTCATATTTCATGCAGCCTGCATGTTGCAGTAATATTGATTAACTGTGTCGTTCACCATTCATCCCAAGGCTCCCAGCCCTCGTACGAGGAGCCAAAGTTGATCGATACTGGCCCACAACTGACGGCAGAATGTCCGAGTACGACATTGACCGGGTGGTGTATGAAGAAGATTCTGCATACCAAAACATAAAAATATTACACTCACGGCAGTATGGAAATATCCTAGTACTTAATGGAGACATTAGTAAGTGTGCAGTTAACAAGCTTGTTAATCTCACAACGTAATGTAATGTAATGTACCAGATGAAACTGTTTCTGTTATTTAAAATCGATCAACTGTTGTGATGTGTTTACCCTGCAGACCTGGCAGAGAGTGATTTGGCCTACACCCAAGCTATCATGGGTAGTGGAAAAGAGAATTATGCTGGAAAAGAAGTGCTGATATTAGGAGGAGGCGATGGAGGCATCCTAGCTGAGTTGGTCAAACAAAAACCAAAGATGATCACCATGTTGGAGATATCCTTTATGAGTTATGTCCTTTTTTTCTCTGTTTTACTAATGCCGTTAATTTTACATCTGCGCCTGACTGACCTTAACAGAGCGTGTACATTGATCAGAAGGTGATTGATGGATGCAAAACACACATGAGAGGAACTTGTGGCAATATCCTTGACAACCTGAAGGGAGACTGTTACCAAGTGAGTGCTTAAATAAATGTTCATATGTTAGTGCCAGAAAATGTTTTAACGTTGGTGATCCTGATTTTAAAAAAAACATTTCAGTTTCATGAAGTTGTTCATCAGCTGTTATGATAAAAGTGCCCTGCGAGCTTTTATGTAAAACACGTTTAAATTCAGAGTTTTCTATCAAAAGGTATCTTCAAGTTCAAACAAACATGTGGAACCTTCCTCATTAAACATTTGCATAGATGTTTTTTAAGGTATCATTGTTTACTAGCCTGCGGTAAGGCTGTATTCTGCATTGTTGCGGTATCCACTTGGATTGTGCTCTGTTTCAGCAGTATTTCAGGATGACTGTCGAGCAGTTTAGACTGGTCAGCTTGGACGCTGGAAATCATGGGTTACAGAGCACAGTGCTGCCACTGTCGTGTTTTGTCTGAAAGGGCCATTACACATGTTTCCAGTTCAGTATAAGTGTGCATCTTGAATACACTTGTTCTGTTCCAAATGACACCTAAAGAAGACAGTTTAGTGGTTTGGTTTCTCTTTGTCTCAATACAGATACTAGTCGAGGACTGTGTTCCTGTGCTAAAGAAGTACGTCCAGGAAGGAAGGACGTTTGATTATGTAATTAATGACCTCACTGCAGTCCCAATATCTACGGAGCCAGAAGAAGGTGTCTGTATTTTTTTATATAATATTCTATATTTCATATAAATGCTGTACAGAGATGCCGTCCTTCAGCGTGTGTCTAAACTTGTGTAACTTGTTTGTAGACTCCACATGGGAGTTCCTACGTCTCATCTTAGATCTGTCAATGAAAGTCCTGCATCCCTCCGGGAAATATTTCACACAGGTTAGTCTTTTCCTTTTAGTGTGTGTGTATGTATATATGTATGTATATATGTATGTGTGTGTGTGTGTGTGTGTGTGTCTATATGTGTAATATGTGTATATATATATATATATATACTTGTAATGTTCCATTAATTGTTGAGAAAACATATAACTACATGTAGTATGTATATCACATGTATATGTGTGACTCTTCAGGGTAACAGCGTAAATCTAACAGAGGCACTGAGTCTGTATGAGGAACAGCTGGGAAAGCTCTCGTGTTGCGTGGACTTTTCCAAAGAGGTGGTGTGTGTCCCCTCCTACATGGAGCTGTATCCTTTTTTCAGAGGTTATGCTAATGTTGTAATGCAGGTAGAGTTTGCATGTTCTCCCCATGTTTCATTGTGTTACCTGTGGGTATTAATTGGTGACTATACACACTAACTGTAAATTGCCCATAGGTGTGCATGTGAGTGTGAAAGGTTGTTTGTCTCCCTGATGAGGATAACTGTTTTTAGTCCTTTTTACTACTCACCAATTGCTATGATCTGTTGGCCTTTGTACAACCTTTTCCCCCCCTAACATATTTTGTTACAGGGATGTTACCACATCCTCATTTCAGAATACCCTTTGGTGAGCGCAGTGGTATTGAAAAATGAAACCCATCTCCTGATAAAACTGTTTGATTCCAACACAAGCCGACGTCGTGTTTATATGCCGTCATATTGTGTACAATCCTTAACTTCTCTATCAGGTGGGTTTTCTACACCGTATGGAAGAAATGAAGACTTCCAGTTTTCTCTGCTTGAATCCCCAGCGGCTCGAATGTTGCTCTTCCCATTTCTGTGTTTCTGCTGTAGGCTTAAAGTTGTGTTCAGACTGGACATGACACATACACAAAGTATGTGTAAATGCATGTTGTGGTGGCCTTACAAGAAAACAAAACAAGGCAAAATGAGTGGATCTGTAAATCCAAAGTCATACTTTCACAGACACAGCCTATAATAACATGATCTACAGCTGACATCTGTGCTATAATTGGCTGTGTTTGGTTGACAAGCATGCACTTGAAAACACTCCAGTGTTCAGTCAAGTTAGTGTGAATAAATCAAGATGTGAATTCACGTTGTGTTCATTCTGAACATAAATTAAGGTGCAACACGTTTATTACCCCCTCCTCTATTACCTCCATTCTACCCTCCTCCTCATCCTCCTCTTCTTTCTTCCCATTCTTCCTGTGTCCTCAGTTGTGTTTTGTTGGTTTTACTTGATTTTGAATGTCCATTTGCATGTTGGATGTTGAAACAGTGAGTTGATACACTGATAATGTGGTGTAGCTCCTTACAACAGGTGTGTGTTCTCTTGGTTTCTTGCAGTCTTTTCTTTCAGTTATGTGCTCATATTGTGTGATAGGGCAATCTATTGGCGCTTTTAAGCACTGTTTATGTTACTGCCTCTCAAATGTGATTGATTCCTTCAGGTAGTATCGAGACAATGTGATCATGTCCTATCATGTCCAGTAAGTTTGAGTCCAAATGTGTTTTTAAAAGGGAAATGATTCCACCACTTTAATGCCACCTCTGTGCTCGTGCTGTTTATATGTCATGTTTTATTAGCACCTTTTTGGTTCCTCCTGATATATTTTAAGTTTTTTAAGACTGTAATAGGTGCATGTAAAGGACAATGAATGTAGCTTGCATATATAGTACACAGCACGTCTACACGTGATCCACCCTGTGGGACTGAGTTACATTTATTTATTCGATATTATTTCACCAAATGCTGTTCTGTTCTACTTGAGATAATGTTTGTGACCATCTGCAATTAAAGTGTTTTTTGGGGGAAATGTTTTTATCTTCTTTCCGAAAGAAACTGAAAGACAGATAATTGACAAGTACCTTAAGGCAAAGATGAAAAGAACAGAGAGGTCTTGAATTAAAGAACTACTGAGCAGTTCAAATTGCTTGATGGTGTTTGAAGAATGAATGTACAGCATTCCATCTGGACTCGAGTCATTGCAAGTCTTTCCAGATCACATCTTTACCTTACACCTTACACAACACATCTAAACCTATGTAATTACTGTCAACCTCATCTGAGAACAATGGTAACACTGTAACATTTGCATATGCCAAGTTTGTTGCTCTGATAAGTTATGCTGCATGTTTTCAGTGGAAAATCTGAGCACTTAATAAAAACAAGATGCTATCAGCCCTTACTTACTTTTTATTTTATAGTACAGTATTTCACTTGACATATAGCTGTAGTAATTTTTAACACATGGTCATTGAGAACTCTTTTCTATTTGTAGCCCATTTGTTGGCCTAATATAGGCAATACTAGGCAAACATTAAAACATTTCGACACTGTGCTCTGACACTTTAATGTAATTTCAAAAATCTAGATCTAAGATTTATCTGCAGCAGATGGGAAATTAAAGATGTTGAGTTAAAACTATTCTGTGAAGTTGCCCGATATTATTGAATCCAACATGTTAGACTGGACCAGTACCAGTCTGCTGGGTCAACATCAGAGTATGCAACATACCACAGGTAACTCCTAACCCTAAAGAGCATTTATGTAAAAAAGTGTAATTATTATTTTTTTTAATCAAGTGGCATGTATAATAAAGGCCTCCCTTTGCCCCATTACAAGTCATAAAATACATGTGATATGCAGACGGACGGAATAAAAGTTACTCTTATTTACATAATATACGTAGTATACAAGTATTTCAAAATAAGAGCTTTTAAATGGCCTGTTATGTCCTGTTTGGATCAAGTGGCTTGTTGGTTTCTGTTCTGGCTGTTGATCTCGTTCAGGATCACATCTGTACTGTGGTCTTCATCAGCTGTGATGGCTCTGTCCTCAAATGGGCTACCTGTAACGCAGAACTACAGTATTATTTCTAATGTATAAAATGTGCGGGAAAAATATTTTTGTAACTAGATTGTTAAAGTAACCCCAAATTTAGTGTAGTATATCAAATATTATATTTGTATATTAAATCTAATGAAAAAACGAGTGGCCACTGTCAACACGAACTTTATGACAGTGTATCTCATTGTAATGATGCATATGTGATGGAATAACTAATTAATATTAAGCAATCATAAGGAATGTATTCCAGTCCACTGACTGACTTGCAGTTGGGCTTATGTTAAGTGTCTGAATCAGTAGACTAACCATCAACTTTCCTATGAGTTATGAGGGTGACTGTGACTACCAATGGCAGACTGTCTTCACTCACCAATGCCGTTAATCTGCTCTGAAGAGCCACTGACGAGGAAAGATGAGGAACTTGATGAGTTGTTGGACTTGGAGGACTCTGAGGAATGAAGAGATGTTAGTCTGGTCACTGATGACTTCTTCACTGTCTTCTGTGTTGCAGTGCGACTCCATTCTGTGAAATGCACAAGATAAAGGCAGAATGATGTCAAATTAATCACCACCGTCATTTATCTAATGGTTGAATCTTTTATTTTGAATGAATAGATGTCCATATTCCAGTCAAACTGGTAATGACATATGGATCTCTAACCTGAGTTCTCTGCTAGTCTCATTCTTCCGCAGCACAGGTAGGTCCTCCACTGCTTCCTCACATTTTCCTTCACCGCGCAGTGGAACACAAATATGAAGAATCCTACAAAACGTCATTTTTCAATTACAAGCATTTCACAGTGGGAGTCCAGAGTCAACAGTTGGAACACATCAGTGAACACGTGAAAGCCTATGGAGCAAGACTTTAACTTGAAAGTCACTAAAACACAATTCATACACTTTTTCTCTGAATTACTGTATCATAATTTTGGATAAATAACACTAGCACTGGGTCAAAACAAGCCTTCTTCTGAGTAAAGTTAACCCAGTATTGTATCATGCAGTGAATTGGACCTACTTTTCCCAGACCCAAATAACTGATCTCACCTTGCAAGGAGTTAAAGATGGCAAAGAGGTACATGAACGCCAGGTTAACAGGCCCCCAGGCAAAAAAGGCAAAGCCCCAAGTGAGGCCCAAAAGGATGGTTATCCCTGCCACACTGCGCGCATCCTGCAGTGTGCTGCGGTGAAGCGCATTGTGAGGGTTCTGCCTCTTTATCCGACACAGTTGCACCAACACCACAGTGAACATGACGATGTTGAACAGAAAAATGACACAGAAGTAGGCCACCACAGCCACGTAGAAGGCAATGTCATTTTTCAGCCAGCAGCTGTGGGACAGGACAAGAATTAGAGGGGATTAAAGTGTTTGTGGAATATTTCTGGATTGTGTAGAATAATGTGAATGTAAGTAGAGCTAAAATGTCTGAAAACTCACAAGTCATCACTGGTGCCATCAGGAAACTTTCCATAGGAGACAAGACCGTAGTTATTCTTATCAATGGCTATGACAATAATGACCACAATCATCGGGACACCCCAGCCGACCAGTGAGAATTTCACCATGTAGTGTGATATGTAGGTATTGAAGACTTTCACGAGTGCCAGGTACATGTGGACGGCCTCAAGTCCCATCCAGGTGAAGGAAACCAGCAGGAAGTAGTGAAGAAACCAAGCAGTGGAGATACAGAGGCCCAAGGCATCCGGGTAGAGTGCCAGCCATGCATCCACCAGGAAGACCAGGTTCAACAGGAGCAGAGCCAGGCACAGCTGGATTAGGATCTTGGATGGAATGTCCTTACGCAACTTCCTGTTTATGTGTTTAAATGGTTTAGACAACATCAACGGGCTATAAAAAGTGCATACATTTGTAAACTCTCATCATAACAAGGCCAGAAACCAAGGTATTATAACACGGTGACTCCTAGTGGTAGATGTAATAGATGCTACTTCTGTAGTTATTATTAGATGTTGAATGTGTGTAATATATCTCATTGTTTCTCACCCAAAGGCTAAGTAGGTGAGGAGAGTGATAGACAGGAAGATGGCAGAGACTCCGCAGCCGATATATGTGATAAAGGTAAGGATGGTGGCCTGGAGGCGACTGGTTAGAGGCTCTCTGGCAAGGTCCTGTAAGAAGAAGAAGAAAACAGAAAAAACAGAGTTACAAGCAGAAGTGAAATAATGTTTAGAATTAGAGATTGGAACTATATTTGGGATGCATAAATCTTTTTACCAGAAGGATGGCAAAACTGGTTAAATGGTTGCAGGCACAAATGGTCTCATTGTCTGTGCTGTTTCGGACAAAACACCCACGGGAATTCCAACCACCTGATCCGTCTGCCGGTGGAAAACACACATGAGCCGTATTTTCATTTTTGTTTATGTTCACTTCATTGTGTTAGATCTTGTTAGAACACTTACCGTTTAATGTAAAGTCCCAGAAAACACATTTAGCCACAAAGTTACCCTGTAGTTTGGGAAAAGGCAAAGTCATGTATCTGTTGAGAGTGACAGCTATGCTTTGCAGCTGCAGTTTGAATTTCAGAAACAGACTTACGGGAACGGGCTCTGTGTTCTTCAGATGGATTACAACATCATCCTGCAGTTCCGTGATTGACAGGTTGGCCACACTCGCTCCCAGGATCCCACTATTAAGTCTGCGTTCTCCCATTGATCTGTCCTGCATGGGCATTTACAGACATACATAAGAAAAGAATGTTAGCAAAGACAATATTTCTCAGAGTCTCAGAGTTCTGCTTCTCCTTAGCTAGTGATAATACATATCCTGCTTTAAATAGGATGTTTGTCGAATGTACAGACCTGAAACACTGTGCTTTTCTGGTAAAAGTTGAACTGGACTCTGGAGGCCAGCTGCTGTTCTTCAGAGGTGAGATCCTCTGTGAGAGTAGGGGGCAGCCTGATGGAGCCCTGAGGGGTGGTGGAGTCTGATCTCACACTCCTTCCGAGCCTGGGATTCCCACGGACCTGCAACACACACACACACACACCCCGCTAGATTATTATTACTTTTTTTCATCATAAAAGACTTGTAATACAACATTTTTATTTTGGGGTCTGTCAGTGGTCACTATATGCTGAATTGCAATAGCTCGACTCATTTGTTCTTCAAAAGGGTGTTACATGTACAAAAATGAGTGTAATCCTGGGATAAACGCATAAAGATGATATTTAAAAAAGTTACGTCATTGTGACGAAAGGCCAGACTTTCTGACCTGGTTCACATCACTGCATGTTTTCATGCAGAAGCAGCCCAAAAAAAAATCCACATTTGTAGGATATGACTAAATGTAGCAGACATCCAAATTATTTAGCAATACAGATAAAATTATTATAAAATAAATCATTATTAAATTATTATGTTGGCATCCACGGCACTGCATTGAAGTTGTTTATGTCATACTTATCCAGTAGAACCTTCTCTGTTATGGTTGGTGACCTGTCCACTTCCATTGCCCCTCTCTCCTGTGGAGTTCCACAAGGATCTATTCTTGGCCCTATGCTCTTCTCATTGTACATGTTACCACTTGGGTCAATTATAGCCAGGCACAACCTTTCATTTCACTGTTATGCTGACGATTTACAAATCTATCTGCCAGTGAAGCCAAATAGTAATGGACAATGTTCTTTGTTTGATTGTATTACTGATATTAAACAGTGGTTGGCCCAAATTTTTCTTCATTTAAATGACGTCAAAACTGAATGTACTGTGTTTGGGGATACTGTGACGGTTGGCTTTGGCACCCTGTCTATTAGCTGAGTTCAACCGTCAGAAACAAATCAACAACGTTTTCAGGACTAGTTTCTTCCAGTTGCGTCTCCTGGCCAAAGTTAAAATGTTTTTAAGCCGTCACAACCTTGAGAAAGCCATCCATGCCTTAATAAGCTCAAGGTTAGACTACTGCAATGCACTTTATGTCGATATCTCCCAGTCTTTCCTCAGTCAACTTCAACTTGTGCAAAACGCTGTTGCCCGTCTTTTAACCAACACCAACAGACGTGTGCATATCACTCCTGTTCTTAACTCCCTTCATTGGCTTCCTGTCCTTTATAGAATTGATTTTAAACTTTTAATGTTTGTTTTTAAAGCTCTTAACGGCCTGCCCCTTCGTATTTATCTGAGCTTTTAACTGTCCGCAATCCTGATAGAGCTCTGAGGTCTACAAATCAACTTTTGCTGGAAGTGTCAAAATATAAACACTGGGGTAACCGAGCATTTTCCGTTGCCGCCCCCAGGCTCTGGAATAAGCTCCCCGTCAAGATGCGTCTTGTTTCCGACCTGGGGCTCTTTAAATCCAGGCTAAAAACCCACCTATTCAGGATGGCTTTTAATACCCAGTAGTATGATGACACTTTTATCTATCTTGATTTTGTTGTATTTTATTGTTTTTACTGTTCCTTTATTGTTTTTAATTTATTTGTTTTACTTATTGTTCTCGTTATTTATTACCTGCTGTAAAGCACTTTGGTACACTGAAAGGACTGTTGTAAAGGGCTGTATAAATAAAGTACATTTACATTTACATAAATGTAATTCACTGTTAACAGTGATTTTTCTGTATAAATGCACATGTAGAAGTTATATGGAATTATTTGTGCTCATTAGGAGGTGCAGCAATTTGACTTGTCATAGCAGGCAAAAGATGGAACACTGACACACCTAGATCCAAAGCAGCTATTAATCATCGCTCATGTCATTAACTACACATGTTGTTTCATGCCGTGGCAGGATAATATATGCGGAGGAAAACATCTGTTTGCTGGAAGTTTAGCTGAACCTAGATGTCAGACACTGAAACTGAAAAATTCAGACGGTTCTCTCTTTGGGGGTGAACCAAAATGAAGTCACTAGTACAATCATTAACAATGTGTTATAAATGTTGTGATGTATTAACAATATAAATACTTCATACAGATATAATACACTATCCATGTCACATACCTGCACATTATTGGGGTCTGAGATGGAAAAAAATGTTTCCTGAAAGTTAGTGCCATCTGCTGGTTTAACAGACAGAGCCACAGCTGGAGACAAGAGGGTCTCAGGCTTTTGCTCAAGGACAAGCTTCAACGCCACTGTATCAACAATCCCTATAATCCTGATGAAAAATGAAATGAATAGGTCATGAAAATAATAACAGCAATAATATAAAGATAAGACGAAGAATGGCAAATAAATTCATCTTTTACCTATCGGAGGAGTCGGACAGCGTCTCAGGAGAAGCATCCAGCAGATTGCTGACAATGTGGACAGAAATGTTTCCCAGCTCCAGGCTGACGGTCGGGCCTGACAAAAGACTTTCCAGCAGAGACACCAGCTGATCCACCTGGCTGGAGTTCAGTTTGGACATGTCCCTTGTCATCTCAAGCAATGCGTTGGCTTGGCTCTCAGCTATAGTCGACATGTAAAACAGATGCTATGATGACGTACATGTTGCCCACAGAGTTATACACAGAGCTGAGATGATAACAAACCTGATTGTGTAGGAGTTGGGCTCTCTGTAACAGACTCATTTGTGGTGGTTGCAGTTGTTTTGAGTGTTGCTGTCACTGTGACGTTACCAGCAGTGGTTATGGCATTCGGGGCTTCAGTTGTCGTGTTCAGAGGGGAAAATGTTACATTTACAAACGAGGTGGTGTTGTTTGGTTGTGTGGTTGTCACATTTGGGCTGGGTGGGGTTGTTGCCTGAACACACTGCTCTTCTAGCAATGCAACCACATTTTTTCCATTTTGACTATAAAGAAAGGGACAAATTAAGATATTAGGTGAAATAATCAAAATCTACTATCTGGTTGACTAACTTTGTGATTTTTGATAAATTAGAGTGGTAAGAAGACAATACAAACCAAGTAATCAAGTCAGACTCTTCTATTGCCGTACAAAACATAGCAGGCGTTAGGTTAAATTTCATCAAAGTGAACTGGGATTGTAGTGGATTGTCGCTGACGAGTGAATTTCCACAAATTGCTGTGTTGTATATGAGACAAAACACAAATTAGAAGTTTTACAGGACACACCTGCAGTTATTTTCTTGACTGTATCGATGTTGAATTGACTTGACTTGTGTCCCTCTAGTTAATGTACATACCTGCTCGGGTCACTGATCCGAAAGTGATTTGTTTGTCAGACTGAAACACAGTCTCCACGGCCTTCTGCACATCACAGATATTAACCTTACTGGCAAAGCCTAAAATCACACTGCAGCTTTGAGGACTAGAGCTAAAAAAAAATCAGAAGAGGAGAACTTTTAGTCCTAGTTCAAACATATCACATGTATCATTAGAATTTTTTCTTCAAGGCTACTTATACGATTAGACTCACTCTTCCGCAGTGCTTCCACAGGTCACTTTGGCACCCTGAGTAAAGATTTCCATTTTTAATCAAACTATCTCATGTATTACTAGTAACATGTAAAACAAGAGTAATGGTTTATGTGTTTTGTATGCTGTGTGTGCAAAATGTACGTCTGTGCCTTGAAAAATTACAAAATGTTAGAATTTGCTGTTTGGACATGTTGGTGAAGCTGGGCAAATGTGAAATTAACAAACTTTGCAGGTATTTGCCTTGTTTACATCACAGTGGAAATGGTACAGTGACAAAATATTCCTGATTTCCCTTACTGAATATGTTGTCTTCAGTGCCAAAAACCTTACATTACATGATATTTGAACTAAACAATCGCTACATATCTGGATCTCTTACTGAAAATGTTATTTAATCAGTTAAGTCAGAATGAAAGATAATGTAACATAAAAAAGGTCACATGATTACCTTGTATTCCGATGCAACAGTGGCCAATGAACATGAATCACTGCAAAGAAACAAAGAAAGATGATGTGATTCATTTTGATGATAGGGTATGTATGGAACGTGAGTCTATTTGGATTTGCTTGTAAAATGGTCACACTTACCTGCTCGAAGAACATTTTAATTCTTTTATCTTAGAAATCTGTAACGATTGAAGACATTATAATTTATGCTAAACTAACTGATACAAAATGGATATATACCTATACATGTATGCATGGTCTATGTGTGCATGCAAACTTACCAGGGACAAGACATCTGAAACGCTCATTGTCGGATGGTTTATTGTCAATTGTAAAGTGTAGTATGTATCTAAAAATAAAAAAATGAAGCCAATAATATTAACTTAGCCTTCAAACTACATCTATTTAAATATTCTGGTGGTTATCTTGAAGTGATAAAATACTCACTGCTTCCACTGCAGTAATCAGAGCAGCTGCAGTTGTTCGGCTTGTCTGAAACAAAGTCAAAACATGTAGGTTAACTGTATGGTGGAGGTAAGGGGAGCCCATCACATGCGCAGCTCTTAACAGAGGAGAAGGAAGGAAGATGGCTCCTTCTCCTAACACCAGTCTGATATGATGATGTTTTTGGCACTTCCTGTGCTGGCCTCACTTCACAGCCACGCAGGTTACTGCTCGCCAGTTGCCGTTAATGGAAGTAAAATGTGGCCATTTCCACCACTGACTGTAAGCAATGTGTAGAATTTGTAATGTTGTGTACTTTGAAGATGTTCAAGGAAATGTTCAGAGCTCACCTGTGGTACAGTTAGTTGAGTTACTTTGTCGAGGCACATATGCAGAACCAGAATCTTCACTGTTAAAAAATAGCCACATTAAATTAAAGAAATTGTGTGCAGCACAGGACAATATGTATTTCATAAACAGACTGTTTTTGACATGAATTTAATAAATATGTTGGGAGGGTAAAAAGGGGGAAAACAAACATTGTAAATACCAGACTTCTTACCATGATGCACCGACTTGACCAGTGTAAATGCAGCTTTCTTCCTCTTGAGTGCTATTGCACTCACTTTGTAGCTTATCTGTTCAATGACACAGAGGGCTAATTGAATTATAGGGAACTGATTAGTTACTGTATGTAATTATGTATTTTATAGTATGCAGCACTCACTCGCTCTATCTGCTTTTTTTCCCACCACCTGGATGTCAGAGGAAGTTTTACTGGCCGCACAGAGTGTGCGGAGGATACAACACGGAGGTACACTCTGCTTCAGTTGCAGTGTCACGATACAGTTGGTGTTTCTGAAGTAAGAGGTCGGTGTTAACAAAATTTATTCTTTACACACGTTTCAGTTCTTTTAAAATACTTTCTTATGCCACTTACCTTTTTACGGTCTTCATTTTGCAGCTCACTTCGATTCCCTTTCAAAACACATCAATTTTGATTTACACAATCCTGCTATTCACACAGTGTAACCAACAGATACATTTAAATGCTAACTTACTTGATATAAGCCAGTTGTGTCATTACTGATCCCACTGTAATATGAAATGACACAAGACTGATGAGAAGAGAAGGCAATGATTGATTTTAAGCAAGTTTATAACTTCTGAAAGAGTTCATTTTTCCTCTTAGAGATGAAACCATCTGATGTCCATCGGCTGCTCTGCCTCAACTCTTTATGATTTCTCACTTTCCTGATGGACAGTAAAGTAAACTGCTGCCAACTGTAGCTGCTGTTAACTCAGTTAGCTGTGATGCCTGGACTGTGAGCTGTGACCTTACATAATGTGGCTTTAAATCCTTAATACAACAAATTACAAGGTAAAAGTTTCCTGTATGGACTTTTGGGAACCTGTTGCCAATAAATTTAAGGTTTACTTTCATTTGGAGCACAATTACACCAAGAGTTTACATCAAAAGATGCTACATTAAAATTCATACTAATTATTTTCTCCTCCTCTCTTTTTTTAATAAAACCATTCATAACATCAACAAAAAACACTCTCTGGTAAGTATTCTATGAGGCTACAGAAAAAATGCTTAAACCTTCAGCTACCCATGAAATCATTTATTCCTCGAAATGATAAGAAATGCAGTGATACCTGATTTGTGTCTCACTATGAATTTCACGAGCTATGCGCAGCTTGATTGAATTGGGGTTTGGGTTGTTCGATGGTTTGACGGCTCCACCCCTGTTCGTTGTCGTTGTGCTGGAGTCTGAGGAAAAGGATGTTGGGCTGTGTGTCGTAGCCACTGCGGTAAATTGATTTGTTGCAGCTGTAGTTGTGTTGTTGCTTATTAAAGCAGTTGATGTTGCAGCCGTAGTTGTTTTGTTGCCTATCAAAGCTGTTGATGTTGCAGCTGTAGTTGTGTTGTTGCTTATTAAAGCAGTTGATGTTGCAGCTGTAGTTGTGTTGTTGCTTATTAAAACAGTTGATGTTGCAGCTGTAGTTGTGTTGTTGCTTATTAAAGCTGTTGATGTTGCAGCTGTAGTTGTGTTGTTGCTTTGTAATGTTGTTGCCGTCATGGATGTTGCCAATGTGCTTGAAGTTGTAGTTTGGAAGTTTGAAGACACACAGCTCTCTAGTTTGGTTTGAAAGACCCGAATAAGCTGAGAGAAAGAACAAGATATTATATTTGATCATATATATCACACACACACACTTATAAACATAATATATCTGGTATTTTATAAGGAAACTAGTCCATAACCAGTTTTCCTACATACCCAGGTCTCGATTTCTGATTCATGCGTCGGCTCTCCACTGACATCCACATTAACATCAATTAAGTAGTATACTGCTGTATGAAAGAACGAAAGAAGATTATTAAGGAGACAGATATGTTGTCAGTGTTGTTCTAAGACAGATAATATGTGAACCTATTAGGGTCTGGTGGAGTTCTCCTTTCATTTTTAAAGTGATCCTCATTTCCCAGCCGTGTGACCAGCAGGAGAAGTTATATATTCCTACTCTACAATTTCAGGGGAAAAAATTGCCATACTCCACTACCAGCTAGATTAAAGACACCTCTATTCACCTGTCAAGCTACTTATACCTGGCTTACCCTTCTGGCCCTGTTTGTCTCAGTTTTCTCAGGGACAGACAACATGTATAAAACGCATGATCGTTAAAGATAATGATGGCATTTCCATCCATCCATACATGATTTCATCCCATCATCCCTTTCTCTACCCTTCCTTTAACATGGCTCCCCTTTCTTTCATAACTAACACAACAGCTAAAGAGCCCCATGCGCGACTCAATGACCCAGAACAGGGTAATCAAGTTGGTGACTCGCCTTCTCCATTTCCAATTGGTATGACCCTCGCCCCAAACCTACCCACCCCCTCCCTTTCGCAAGACCCAACGGATGCATCTCCTCCACCATTCAGACATATTTAGCAGTGACTCATTGTATTCGTTTTTGTATTAAACTAGCCACCATTGTCTGTCTATCTCCCATTGTCATGTAACAATGTTAATTAAAGGCTTGCAAAGCCAGGAACCTGCTCTTACGAAACGCTTGCCACTCACTTCCAGCCTTCTCAGTTTTTGCATTCATATTCATATTCATCTTCCAGCTACCTATTCCCCACAGTCGAACTAAATGTACAATCCATATTCTTGCTCACTTTCCTTATTTTCCTGAGGCGCTCAAACTTTATCGGCATATGAACTGGCTCATCATCCAAGTTTATCTGACATTTCCATCCAATTTATAACTCTCTTACATTTATGCTCAGATGGAGAAAGACAGATTAGCAAACAGTTTTCTTGCCCATCTATATATTTTTTGCCTTAACACCTCAGCCCATATAAGCCACTGACCAAATACATCAGCTACAGGTATGCCAACAAGGTCACCGCAACACCCACTCCTCCCTCAGTAAAACAGGAATCATGGTTCCAGAAACATTGACACAAAGTCCTGTGTATCTCAGGCATGTGTTCATAATCCTATTCTAGCTATTCCTTTTGCATCGATGCAGCATCCACTGTAGCCAGACCAGGCATGTCTGAACAAACCATCCAGGTCCTCAGGATTTTGACCTTCCCTGGTAAAAGTTCACCAGTGTTGGACTCCATGTGAAGCAGAGGTGCAAATCTCCGTTACCACTGGAAGCAACGGTTTCATCCACCTCTTTGACCCAGAGGGCTATCCTGCGTCGGTAAGGGCTATGTTTTTTACTCTCTGTAGCATATCTTGCTACTGTAACAGCAGTAGTAGTTTTACTTGAATACGTTTTGAATGTGACGTGTAAGGAATAGTACTACTTCTTTTACCTAAAGGAACTGCAGGAAGACAAACAGGGAGAAACAGCCTAGTTGTTTTTTAAACACAAGATATAACCTGTTAATTAGTGAGTGTCCAAATGACTTCTTCTCCACTGCTCCTATATTCCACATTCCAGTGACAATCATTTATCTGTGTGACATATTTTGTCCGATTTCTGTCATCAGTGTTTATCTGTTACTGAATACTAGAATAGACAATGGAAGGTTTTGGTTGAACAGGCTTGTTTTCATTTTCAACTAGCGTCACATTATATCAGATGGGTGAGAACACCAGCAGCAGCAGCAATGCAGTGATGAAAAGAAAGGATGATACTGTCAGCTTTTGCAACTTTACCTGAAGTCTGTGCATTTGTTGTAGCAGAAAGAGTGGAAGGAGCAGCAGTAGTCTGAGAAGAAGCCTGACCTGATGGGGGGCAAAGAATAATTATTTTCAGTTTCCACAGAATTAATTCTATCCAGAGGAAATTCAAACTTCAACTGAACTTAATAATATATAATAATATAATAATAATAATAATATATCACAACAGTGTAGATAAGATGCAACCTATGCAATCATTTTGAATCTTTCATCCTTAAAAATGGAGAGAGAGGTATTTGTTGTAGTTTTAGTTCTACAAAGAAGCTACAACACTACAGAGTTTTGTCTGATTACAGCAGTAAAAAACCTACTGAAGATATTTTTTTCATCCAGACAGCAACAACAGACAGCTATTAGGCTAAAATAATGGGCTACTGTGTAAATTAGGAGGGAAAAATTACACATTGGAGTGTGTGCACATGTTACATGGTGAATGCAGACTGACTAGCATGTCAGAAATACCAGACGGTTTATAAATAGAAGTGCAGAGTTGTTGGTCCAGATTAGGTGATAGAAACTGTTGCTCTATTCTAAGGCGTCATTGCTGACGTCAGATGCCATACCTGCCAATAGGACGACCAGGAGCTGTATGTGCAACCAACGTAAATGTTTGACACAGGAGGCTGGCTTCCTCATTCTGTAATGTAACAAAAACAATCATGGTTATTAATAAGTCGATTTAATCTCCATTGCAGTGACACCTCTGATACTGTTGAACAACAGTCCAAAATGGTGAAAGAGTGAGTCATATGCAAACATTTTCCTTTCACACCCATGCTAATGAATGGTTGCATTAGCCTTTACTGTACTGTACTGTGTCTGAAAGGTTTTATCTTTGCTTCTGATCATTCAGTAAACAACTGAATGCATTCATGTTCAGACACACCTTTGTGTGAATCTACAATAGTAGTACAATACAACAGAACAAACACATTCCTTTAAAAAAATCTTTCGGAAACAATTGCAAACAGTGTGGGCAAGTTTTTCCTCACTCGAACCGAGGGTCTAAGGACAGAGGGTGTCACTCCCTGTACAGATTGTAAAGCCCTCTGAGGCAAATGTACTTTGTGACTTTGGGCTATACAAATAAAATTTGATTTGATTTGATTTGATTAGTACATATAGTACTGGGTATAGGATTTTTGACACCTTGTCCAGAAGATAATGGTGAGATATGTTTGTGGTGACAGAGAAAGAGGGAGAATAGAGTGAATAAAAAAAAAAAAATACTGCTCAGGGAGTGAAAATTTTAGGCAGTGAGATGATCAAACGACAGCTGAGGTCAGTCCTGACAAGAACAAGAACAAGAAGATGTAGATAGATGAAGGATTTTCCAAAGCACAAATCTATGGATGATCCTTAGAAAGTTTCTGTTCAGCCCTTAAATACTGTATGATCTGCATATCAATATGTGCATCCTTATATTCTTAGACAGGTTATCATTTAATACTTGACGTTAGTAAGATTAAGTGGTATATTCACAAACAGAGCCACAAAATTACAGAAATATAAACATAAAATGACAAAAAAAAGAAAAGAAACAAAAACAACAAACAGGAACTAAGCCTAATAAGTAATTCTGAATAATGAACGTGTGATTCTAATTAGGCAAATTGAGACACACCATCACTCCAACTTTACCTGTCAAAGGGGACAAACATGTGCCGACACCATGATCCATCAGAGCCAACACACGAACGACGACAAGCTTTCATGACTTTGTCTTTTTCTTTCTCATTTTCATGGAACATAACTTCCTGTGGTTTAAATCCAAACTTGAAAAGCAAAGCTGAACTACACACACTAGACGTGCATTCTCTTCTCTTAACTAACACTGTTGTTATTGTTGCTGCTGTGGAAGTTTTCTAAGTGTGTGCTTTTCACACAGGATCAATAGGTGATACATGTGGCACGCCCCTGAAACGTCAACCTGGACAGGTGAACATTTCATACATTCACTTTAGCATGGGCAAGTCTCACTCAACTGCATAAGTCTCACCCTACTGAATAGGAAATTACTGTACTGTACTATCATTAAGAACAATTCCTTCCTCCACCAATTTCCCAGATGTTGTTTTGAAGGGAAGAGATTTATCTTTTTCTATTTTTGGCAGTAAAGCTGTGCCTCAGGGTGTGTCCTAACCCTGTGAGAATAGACATGACTGCGAACAAGTATTTCCAGGGTAACGCTACAGAGCTAAAAGAGTCCTGGCACTGAGGCATTAACTCTTACGTCAGAAGTCATACACCTGCAGCACACCAGTCCTGCTTTTCAGGGTTTTATGGGAGTGTATTGTCTGTCACGCACCTTGTTGTGGTTCTTTAACATTGCAAATACCATATTTAACGCGGTTGCACCCTGACGAGTTCACACACACTCACTCGGGAGTGTTTGTGGATGACTTAACACAGAGACAAAGGTTATATCACAGAGGCAGTACGAACAGAAAGTGAGTACACTGTCATAGAAAATATTCTAGGTCAGTGGTTGAACTGTCATTAAAGAATTGTCCAAAAACCAAGACTAACTATGCTGACAGAGGACATAAACAAGTGTTGTTATTTATATATTATAACAGCTTTTTGATAAGAACTCATGATTTGATGAACATAAAACTTGAATCAGTATAAAAAGCTGCAAAAAAAAAACAGAAGACCAAAAGGTGTAATTCTGTATCTGGACACCAGAGGGTTGCACAGTGCTCAAGATAATTATAGGGTTGAGAGACACAGTGGTGACGGACACATTTCTTTCAAGATCAGCTACACTGATCCACTTCTCATGTGTGAGAATCTATCCGTTGAATGTCTGCTGATCACTGGGCATGATGTTTTAGTCACATACAGCAGCATGTGCAGCTTTACCCAAGGAGATCACTGAGTGCAGTCACAGCCTTTATATATTATAAAAGGGTCCATTGTTAGTCTGACTTGTATAAGAGACACACATGGCATTGTGGAAAGTTCTGTAGTTAAATGAATTTAACAAAACACAACTCTTTCAGTCTCTTTTTTTATTATTAATATTAATTTATTTTATACAATTAATTTATTGATTTATTGAAAGTCCATGTAAAGTAATAATAAATATGTGTTCTGAGTTTGGCAGACCAAAGAAGAACGTGTTATTAAACACCCAGCCAAATTTGAATCATTAAAAATATCGACAAGTTTATGAAATTAGGTGAATTTGAATCATTAAAAATATCGACAAGTTTATGAAATTAGGTGTCAAAATCCGGTAAAAATGAGGCACTCTTTAGGACCGCCCACAAAATCCTGGACTGAAAACTGGTGAAAAACAGTTTTAACCTCTGACTCCACATTCCAGTAATATATCATCCAGTCTTTTCACATGTTTTCAGCAACTATTTTCCAGCATATTTCATGTATTTGGAAAGAAATCTCAGAATTGTCTGTACACGGACTTTAAAATATTTTCAAATGGTCTCATTTGTTAGTCTTGTTTAATAACAACTAGTTTCTTTGTTATCTGGACAAAAATAATCCTGCAGCATCCACGATCTTTGAACAATTTGTGTTAACTGTTCACATAATGTTTCTGTCTGTAGCTAGTTGCCAACCCTGAAATACAGTAAGAGATTTGATGCTGAATGATTTGTCCATCTCTAGGAGTTTTTTGGGGCCACAAACAAAATCTTGCTTAGGGTCACTAAATGCCTAGGGCTGGACCTGTCCCCAGCTAATTTCTAATACACACAGAGATTTGTTTTTAATCCATAATACTAGGCTGTTCTAAAAGCAGCTGTGTAAGAATGGTCATACCTTACCTGATGGATCCAGAAGACAGTTTATCTTAGTTTAGAATAAAAACTTGAAACATGTGGAAACAGCTGAAATCTGCCCCCCAGCACCACTACAGCTTATAAATAACATGTTTAATCTGCACAATAACCAAAATATAAAAAAGACAATACTATTGACAGCAGGAGGTTTCCAGGAAATCAGTTGAACATTGATCTCAAAATATGTAACTACCCCTTAAAATGGCCTAGAATTGTAAAGACAATGTGAAAGAATCAGTGCTTCTCTAAAAAGAAACAACAAAACAGAAGGCACAGGCAGATACACAATAATTGGTGCACAAAGTTCAAGCTTGAATGTTTGAATACATAATAGTCACTTTTAGCCTTGTTTTGATCCTGTGATGTCCCTTTCTGAGCCTTTTGAACAGGGCATGTTTCATCACTTTTACATTGTAGTTATTCATCACATTATCCATCAATCACCTCTGATGAATGACTTCATATACCACAGCACAAGCTTATGTAACCAAGTATAACTGACATGTAATCCCCTCTCTCCATATTTGCACCTGCTCTCCAATCCTCATGTATGACTTACTATCTTACGTAAATTAGTGTATGTATTATTGCACAGTATAGCATACTATTACATACAATTACATACAATGCTGCATTTGACGTATGCACTATGGTTGAACTAATTTAATTATTAATATTTTTACGCAGTTTAAGAGGGCTTCCTTGGGGACAATGAAGAGCTGAGACGGGTACATGTTCTCCCTGTGTCTGCGTAGGTTCTCTTTGGGTATACCCACAGTCCAAAACATGCATCTATGCGCCCTGTGATAAGCTGGCGACTTGTCCAGGGTGTACCCCGCCTCTTGCCTAAAGTCAGCTGGGATAGGTTTCAGCCCTAGTGGTTACAGATAATGGATGGGTGGACCTTTCAAGTGCTTTCAACACAATACAGCCATTAGCCACTGCTAATGGGGAAGACAGAAGTGGCTGGAGTTGACCTGGCTGTGTGCACTATCA
This sequence comes from Larimichthys crocea, assembly GCF_000972845.2. Classification (NCBI taxonomy): domain Eukaryota; kingdom Metazoa; phylum Chordata; class Actinopteri; family Sciaenidae; genus Larimichthys; species Larimichthys crocea. Next base: position 2,321,549 of record NC_040032.1, read on the forward strand.
ACTACAACACCAACAGACCACAGTATGTGAGGCTTTATGACTGCACGTCTGATGTGGTCTCTTGTGGTTTCTTTTTCTCTTAGACTCTACACATCAGACTTCAGACACAAGAGACACAGCCATCTTTGGACAGAAGGAAAGGGGCAAGAGTAGACAGGGGTCATCACAGACTTTGTGAACTTGTGTAATAACAACCTTCACATCAACACCAACAAGATGAAGGTGATGGTGATCTACTTCAGGAGGAAGACACCTCTGGTGAACTTGGATATGAGATGGTGGGAGCATACAAATACCTAGGTGTTCATCTCAACAACAAACTGGACTGATTGGACAACACAGAGGTCCTCTTTAACACCAGCATGACTTTCTTAATGGCTTTCTTCAGCATTTACTTTTTTCTATATATTTCATATTTATGAGTAATTTCTTATCTTATCAGAAAATGTTTAGCTTCACACATGTCTTTAAGAGCCTACATTTATTTTTCAAGACATTGTACAGTAATCACATAATGTTTTGTGTCCAATCAAGCAATAAAATAAATCATAAAAATGTGAATATATTTGTTTGATTATATTTGTTCTTTTATAAAACAGGCATGCCAAAAACACACATAAACATCTGCAAAAACAAAGCCATTCAATCAAAGAACTGATTTTCTCCAAGTTATGACTGAGAAGAAGACATAATGTAAGATATCCATGCCCATAAACTAGAGCTTGTTACAGCCTGTGGGTGTTACACTGATAAAATGGTAAATGATAGTCAAAATGAATCCTGTTTATTCCTCTGCATACTATGCATACAAACTCCAGTAAATGATGTTGAAGAGCAGGTAAGCCAGGGGAAATATGACTCTGGAGTAGGAGTCGATCATGTAGCTGTTGCTCATTATGAAGCTGAGGTTTTGTTTTAAAGGATGCTTTTGGCGTAGCCTGGTTCCTTCTGTGGGTGGAGAGACAGTAGAGTTTCGAGACTGGGGGTTCCCCTCTGTGTTTGGGGAGCTGGAGACCTCTGGAAAAGAAGTCAAGTCCATTTCATTGTCATGGAAACAGCCATCGAACGCCATAGCTTGGGCAGCATTATAGCTGGGGATCTGTGGTAACAGACGGAAGAGAGGAGAGTTAGGCTGTGAGGTCAGCGAGCCCCAGAGGGTGAGAAGTTATTTTCTGTGGGTCAACCATGACCTTTAAAGTAGACATTTGAGGCCACACCTTTGCTGCCTTGAGCTTCTTCATCTCCTCCACTGTGGTGAAATAGTTGACAGCAGCATACTCGATGACTGACAGAAAGACAAACAGGAAGCTCGCCCACAAGTAGATGTCTACGGCTTTGACGTAAGACACCTGTGGCATAGAGGCTGAGACGCCAGTGATGATGGTGGACATTGTCAAAACCGTGGTGATACCTGGATACAGAGAGCACCAGTACAACACATCATGAGTATTAATTATGTTGACTCATAAATAACATTTATTGTATGGGTGTACTATACTAGTAGTAACGCAAATCCTCAGAAACACCACCACAATAGTTGGTAGATTGGTAACCAATAGGCACAGCATGGTAAAAACACCACATGAATATTATATTTTGTGGAATTGTGTGTTTTAAATATCTTTCAGACCTTTAAGCTGTTTGTCTCCTGAAAAAAAATACAGATGAATTTGATATTTAATGTCTAACAAACCTATCTTAAACCGTCAAAGATCTTAAAGGATAGCACATTATTTTGGAAAATATGCTGATTGTCTTTCTTATGTATATGAAAAGATCATTACCACTCATGTCTGTTAATTAATGTGAAGCTAAATCAGTGTTGCCAACTCTCTGGAATTTGTATATAATATTATTGGTCTGAATAAGTCATTAGTCACTTTTTAGAAATAAAGTTGCTAACAGGGTTTAGAAAAGTTCCTAAATCTAAAGGAGAGTTAAAGGAGACATAATAATTTACTGGTCGTTTAGTAACCTCACTATGATGACAAGAAGGAAAATCACTGCATCAGGCCAAGAAATAGTCCTGCCCATAAACCACTAACAGTAATTCTTACACTGCAATTTCAGTACAGACTAAAGAGATATAATACATTAATTCATTAGTGATTAGTGAGTGATTTAGAGGTTCTGGTTGGCAGTTTTTGCTACCTTTGGAGAGTGCAGAAATCTGTGTTTTCCTGTTTTCAGTCTCCATAATGCTAAAGCTAAGCTAATTGGCTGCCTCATAATATTTAGTACATACATCTCTTTAAGAAAGTAAATGAGCATACAGTATTTACTAAAACTAAATAAATTATAAAAACTATAAATACTAGTTGTAGTTATATTTCTGTATCATTTTTTTTAATGAAAATACATTTTTAATTTCACATTTTGTGCACAAAATGTGTGTATTTTGTTGGATACTATACACAGACATGCAAGAAGTAAATAGACGCCTTTAGTTTGAATTTCAATGAAGATGTCTATTTACTTCTTGCATGTCTGTGTACAGTATGTACTACGTGTAGTAATGGTCATATTGACATGTGGTCTCAGTACCCAGAGAGACACGGGCAGGTACCGCCCTCCTGTCTATCCAAAAAGACACCCAGGATAGCATCACCATCAGCATGGTGGGAAAGTAAGTCTGAAGCATGAAGAAGAAGATATGCCTCCTGAGAATGAAGTTTATGTAGAGACGATTGTACCAACCTGAAACAGAAGTAAACAGATATAAAGTGCAGGTGGGGCAAGCAGGGTGGGGACTACGACAGAATAACAGTAAACTGAGACAGAAAACAAGACAATCACAGAGAACGTTGAAATGGAACCTAGAACTCCAGTGAGAAAGTAATAATTTCTTTTACTGCTCCTATGATGTATTTACCGGGATATTTGGGGAACTGACCTTGTTCTTTTTCTTGCTAAGGATTTAATCAGTATATTGATACCGCTCTCATATCTGTCCTTTTACTGAAGCTATCAGCAGAGTTTCTTGAGTAAATCCACACCTCAATTATGCCACTTTGAGAATCTTAGACCCTCCTAACCTTGTAACCTTCTGTAACTCCTAACCTCCTGTTTGCTCTCGTATGTCCTAGAACTGGAACCACAAAACATCGCCTCGAGCACACTCAGAAAAGTGAGCTAGCAATTCATCCTATGAGCAACTTCATCCATCCACACACCTCATCTCGTATATGAACTTCATCTCACTATCTCCATCAGACAATTATTATTTGGATAAATGAAAACGACCATGTTAAAAGTTTTCATCAACCTAACTCAGCAGACCCAGCAACAGAAGCTGAAAACTACACCTCCTCTGTACCTGAGGCCCCGTTTTCTGTAATCCAAATGCTTTCCAGGAAGAGTCTAGCAAGCCTCTACATTATTACATACATCTCTTCTGTGGTCTGTATCCTGCTCGGTTTATCTCTCCTCAATATGCAAGGCAACTTTAATTCACCTGTTGGATCAGTTGTGTCTCCCAGCTCACCTCAGTCTTCACAAAGAGAAACAAAGGACAGTTTAAGGAAAGGCTCCATGGCCTCTGAGGTCAACTCATGTCTCTCGCCATTGTCCTGACTACTCTAACCCCACAACACGGAGCGCTAGATAGGACAATTTACCATACCCTACAGCTCAAAGAGGCCAGCAACAACTTCATAGACTCCAGTTCCCCCATGCCTGGTCCTCCAGTTCTTCTACATGTACTGTCCTTGTAAAGCATTTCTCCTGGCTATTACTGCAGTTAATCCATCAGAAATTGAAGCCGTCACCTCGACCAAGACTTGAAACAGAGGGGAACAGTCTGTCTCTGTTCCAATGTAACAAATGAACCTGTTAATTAGTGAGCTTCAGAGATGCTGTTAGTTTTGAAACCTTTGGACAGAACCAGACCAGCTGTTTTCTCCCTGCTTCCACTGCTACACTGCTTTAGCTTCATACTGAGAGATATGAGAGTGGCCTCGAGTGTGACTGATACTTTTACTGAAAGTAACTACTACTATAAAGTAGTGGCTTCTGGTAACGTCAGGAACTCTGTGATTGTTCTCAAACTGTGTACAGCTCACAGGGCCCCCGAAGCTCCAACCTCACATACCAGTGCTGCTGTAGAAGGCAAGCCCAAAGGAAGGCTGGAAGTCTTCAATAAAAAACTGAGAGAGCACAATCTCGTCAGTCCTTAATGAATCGTTCCCGTTCTTCCAGTAGAGCATTAGGTCGTTCTCATTGTAAGCATCTTCGAGAGAGGAGAGAATTGGGGGTAAGAAGGAGAGGGAGATGACAACTTCACATGTTGGCTAGTCGTTTTTCTCTGAGGAGAGGAGAGAGCACTGAAATGGAGCTCCCAACTCTCCTCTGAGATCAACATCTAAGCTTTATAAGATTAGCAGTCCAAGAGAAGCAGGGTAAAAAAGACAAAAACCTCAGAATACACAAAAGTAAACAGGACTCTATCGTCAGTAATTACAAAGTTCAGAGTAGAACTGAATGAAAAAAGACAGAAAGACTGTAATTTAAGTGATCTGGTTGATGATTGTGACTTGTTTACTCCATACTGAACGAAGATGGCAATATTGTCTGCAATTCACTGTGAACTTTATCGTGTATGTCTATCCCATCTCTACATAATATATCAAATAGTGTTTTTGACTGCGGTGTGTTTTCGACAGCAACATAGATGGTGTTTAATAATTCAGTGACCACAACAGTATCACTAGCCAGTGCCTTTAAATTATAAATCAATACAAAGGTTGCATAACATGTTTTTCAGCGAAACATGTCAAGCAAGCAGCTTATGTGAAGTGTATTTAGTTTTACAAATTTAATGTAACAAAATTAACATTAAAAAAATCTGCTTTGGACCAGGCATTCACAGATAGCAATGTTGCAAGTTTGATACTCACAGCTCTCTAGCTCCAGAGAGCAATTCTGTGTGTCCAGAGGAAAACTACTGAAGTCCATTGAGCAAAGTGCCGTCACGGTGATCCTAAAACAAAGTTTACAGTTAAAGAATCACCCACATAACTCAAGCAATCATTCAACATAAGCAACTGTGTTCACAAAAACATGTAATAGCTGACTTCAAGAGTGTGGCTGCATAGATTAATATCAGACAACCAACTAGTAAGATGTCATTCTTGTTCATTTATTTCTAGATTGATGATAGTAATTTCTTTATAAGTAACATATTTTTTTACCTGACACTGTAGAGGATATTGCCATCAGGATAAACCCTCAGCATGATGTTCTCCATGGTTGTGTCATGTATAAAAGAACGCTTAGAGTGGACAAAGAACACGTCAGGAACCCAAATCTTCTTCACCAGACGTGCATCGAAGGTACGACTCTTGTTGCTGCTGGAGGGGAAGGCCAGACGATCATCCTGCCAGTAATGCCTCAGGTACAAAGTCATGGTGAAGTCCTGGAAAACAGAACCAACATAAGTACTAAAGCCTAGCAATGAAAAGGAGACTTAAATGCATCCTAGGTCTCTTATTTGATGGAGGGTTCTCTGAGGTGGCATGAGCAAGGATACATGAGAGCAGCATTCAGAGAAACCTTTAAAATCCCGACATGCCCCCTTATGTCAGTTACTGATTGGACACTGTAGCCAATCGGACCGATCTGATGTATAACAGCATAACTGGTTTTCAAACAACAGATTACAGATTAAGGCTGACAATTTTTATATTTTGCTTTCTTCACCATTGAAAAAAATCTGTGTTAAATTGAGGTTAACAACAACATGTTCTTCTCTTGTTGCAGGGACACAGGGAAGATGCAAGAAAAAGACGTGTTGATGGAATGTGGATGCAATTTAAAAGACTGGGGATGCACCCACTGTGTAGTGGTCAGACACTATACATAAGTAACCTTAGAAGCACGTACCATGTTTACTTCAGATATGCTGTCAATGCTCTCCACCTGCACATCAATTCCGACAGGAATAGCTGAACCTAAGAAAGGTCAAACCGTATAGATTGAGAAGAGTTGTGTAACATTGACAAAACACTAACAGGTTCTTTCAGAATTAGACTGTATCAGACAGGTAAAGTTGATTTTGTATTTGTGAAATCTGGACTGTGGGAATAACTCTGGCTCAACACAACAGCATACAAGGAAACAGTTTTCTTTGTGCTACTTATTTCACACCCTATGTGAACACTCGTTTATTCATTAGATCATGTTTGTCTAACTGCCTATTTCGATAAGAGTCTGAAGTCTATCCCAGCATGCAGTCACTGACACTAACAATCCTATCAGTGAGTATTTCAGTTCACATGACCTGACCCACTCAAAGATTGTGAGAAAATGTACAGAAGGTCTAAGAGGCAGGAAATAAAGAGAGGGCTTTTCTTGCTACACGTAGCTGTGTTTAGATTGATGATAAAAAAAATTTAAAAAAAGAACCCATCATGAATTATTGTAACAAAGAGGTTCAACTTTGACTGCAAGCACATATGCCAGTGCAGCAGTCTGCATAGATAAACTCAAACCTCTGCTCCATCAATCAAGATCATGATATAACAATGTAATGTATTCGTGAAAAGTGAAATGTTCCTAGGGGCGGCTGGCGCTCAGGAAAGAGAGCTCCACTAATTAGATAAACAGAGGTTAGATTCCTGGCTCTTCCAGTCTGTCCTTGAGCAAGATTTGGGTGCCATTGTGCATGAATGGTTAGTTCCAAAAAACTGATGAGCAACTGTGAACATATGTATGGGTGAATGGGTGAATGAGAATGTGTAGTATAAAAGCACCTCGAGTGGTTGGAAGACTAGAAAGGCGCTATGTAAGTATAATCTATTTACCATCTACCATTCCTTATGTCATCGTCCAGTGGCAGAATGTTGTAAATGTACAATGTGTACCTACAAACTCTATATGCCATTATCTAATGAAGGTAAGCCCTCAAAACCATCAGTCTACAATAACAATAGAGTTGTGAAATGAGAGGGATTATATTGGGTAAGTAGGGTCGTGGAAGGCCTGTTTTTGTTAGGTCACTGGGGCTCTATCAACTATTGTTTGAAACTCCAGTATCAACGAAGAGTAAAGTATCTGATAAAAAGTCAAAGGTACAAGACTGTAAATACATATCTAGAGGAAACAGATTAGCTACAAGATTCAAGACATTGTGAAACTATCCAACCATACACATACCTGGACAGAAACAAAAAAGCATTTGACAAAATATACAATACCACAATGAAGAGTTGACACTGTGTGACACAGCCATACAGGAAGTCTGCTACAGGCAACTCCACCCCCACAATGTATGCTGGTAGATGTTTTATGTAATGATCTTAGTACAACACATGTTTGCTCTGTCATATGGTATACACAATAATAGTACCGCACCGCCACCATGGCCAAATGCTTGCTCATAGTGCAAATTGTTGGGTCTCTGTAAATAATATTTTAATGAGTATGGCCTATATTAAAGTATCATGAGATAATGTTATAATTTGGCACTTATAATAATGGAAAGGATTTTTATGGTTAACATGCAGTGTTTGCAAACTAAAAAAAAAAAGCTAAAGCACATCCCGGCCAGAATTGGGTATGTAGTTCAGATTATTTTATCTGTACTACCGGCTGCAGTCATTGTCTCAGATGGCAGACAATCTGGGTCACTAAAGGTTTTTTTGGGAGGCGTAATACCAAAGACAGCACAGTAACCTACATTAACCTTACTAGGTTGCCTGGAAAGCACATGGTTATCCAGAATAACAAAGAAAAGATAGAGAAAGAAGAAGAATTCAAATTAAATTGATAAGATATATTAGATGTTTGTCTTACCTCCAAAGCCTGGCCTCATTGCAAAGTCATGCTCTTCAATCCGAAGCAGCTGCTCAGATTTGATTAACATAGACTTGGTGCTGTCCATCTTTTTTAACTTAAGATCCACTCGTCTGACAAGCAAAGAGAACAAATAACAGCATTTGTGGGAACTTTTACTCTGTCACCATCTTTCTCTTTCCAGAGACACACACTGGAAACAGAATTGACAGCTGCTCAAGCGGGCAAGTGATGGTTGATTGGACTTTCATACTCAGAAGGCATTGGTCTAAATGAAATGAAAGTTCTTGGAACTTTAGGGTATCGACAGTGATCTAACAGGGTAAACTAGGTCATGCATAAGTTGATACCAGAATTGTTTTTTTTGCTCTTAGAGGCCCATCTGTCTTCTGTCTTCCTAGAAATCTTAATGAAGTGCTTAATATGAACCAAGACTTTAGTTGTTATGTCATGTAAATTACCACTTTTTTCAAAATAAATGTGTACTTAAAAAGTCTGAATATTATAAATCATCATAAAAGAGAAAGTCAGTCAAATGCACAGATTTATTTATTTTTGATATGATCCAATCACCTGCTCTTAGCTTTCTAACCACATCTGTGATGGCATTGTAAAATAGCATAGATTGCCTAAAGCAATAAAATATAGCTCTCTTAACAGCAGAAGCATCTCCACAATTATATGTCATAGGAAAAATTCCACTTTGGCTCACCCGCCATGCTTTTGTTTGGTGTTCTCTCCGACATACAGTTCCTTGTGTCTCCTCTTGTTCGGGAAGTTGCTGCTGTTGAGCTGTGTGACAGGCCACAACCAGGCCAAGCACATCAGTCTTAAGGCCAGGAGGACTACTCTCATGATTAAGCTGGGACTAGAAAGGCGAGAGGAACCGAAATGTTCCTCCCTGTGTGTCAGCGTCTCACCCAGGGAATGCCACGGCTGTCCCCGTCCTCTACTGGCAAGTCCATGTCCCAGCAGCACTCATTATGCCCCACCATGCATCCACTCAGCTACGTCTTCATTATCGTGCTCTTTCATCTCCTGCAACATGATGAACATCAGTCTGAGATATCCAGTGTTTAGCTCCAGTGCACAGGCATCCCCCCTGGTTGAGTTTGCTTGTCACTGTGACATCCCTCTGCTTACATCTCCTGACAAAACATGTTGCTCCAACTCCCCACTGTCCCCACCCGCTGATTTAAAACCAAATATCAATTTATTCCTATAATGACAAAGGAATAGGCCTACCATTAATTCCTCTCTAATCTTCTTATCTGTGGTTGGTGAAATCTTTCTGTAACCTACAAACTGGAGTCAGCAGCGGGTGGGGTTGGGGGGGTGGGGGATAATACAACTGGCAGTTTCATCATTCTGGCCAGATAAAAATAAAACGCCTGTAGCCTACTTTTATGCATCACAGGATTTTCCCTTAAGTTGCAGACTGTGGTGGTGGGAGGATGCAAAAGATCCCATCGAGGAGAGACAGATGCAACCATATGTCAGCAGCTTACAGCTTTTGAGCAGATATCATACAGAGGATGTGATTCTTCAATGGCAATGACTTACCCTTACCAGACATCAGAAAAAAAGGGAAACGATTAAAGTCAGTGTTTGTTTTGTTTGTATAAATGTAACATGATCATCAGCTCATACACTTAGACATGAAAGCTTTCTTTGTGATCCAGCACTGTGGTTTAGACCTCAGACCGCGTACATTTTGGACAATAGATAAAAGCAATGCTTTGCAGTAAAATGCATTCCAATGACAAAATACAGATTTCTCAAAAGTAGCATTTTTTTTAAAGGTCCAGTACGTAAGGAGTATTTATACTTTTACTTTTTAAACATTCATTAGTAGGTTTTCATTAGTGTATAATAGCCAGAAAATAAGAATCGTTGGGTTTTTGTTGACTTATAATGAGCCCTTTATTTCTACAGTGAGAGCGGGTCCTCTTCCATGGAGTCTGCCATGTTGAACCCCCCCAATTTCTACAGTAGCCCAGAACAGACAAACTAAACACTGAAATTGTAGTGAATTTTGCAGCCAGGGTTTTTCCTACATGCCTAAAAGAAGAGTGTGTGACAATCTGCAATTTCACCACTAGGTGCCACTAAATCCTACACACTTTCACCTTTTAGTTGGAATTGGTAGTCCATTGATTGAAAACTAATTACAATTTCAAACAAAAACCAACATTTTTCACATTTATTGTGAAAATACCAATGAAAAGGAATAGATTGGGTAATGATGAAAACAGCCTCACTCCTATCACTTTGTCCCTTCTAAGTGATATGCCTGTCAAGTATACAGGCAAGTATAAAAGGCAAAAGGAATGCTTATATAATGTGTTTTTAATAAGAAAACAGTGGTCATAGTGAATAAAACTGATGTGTATCTATATCTGTAATTGTTCATTAGTATATCAAGCTCAATGGACTCTGAGCAGTAGTAAAACAAACTTTATTTTGATCCAAAAAAATTAAAAGAGAACTCAGTATATCATTATATGTAACTGGAATAAATATGATGCTTCTGAGGAACCATTATAACTAAAGTAAACTGTTGCTGAAAAGTATGCTGTATTCACTTACTATTGTCAACTTTTGACCAGCTGTGTTCCAGCATTATCTTAATTGGGGACCATTCTCAGGACCCATTAACACCTACACTATTTTTCATTCTCAGTGTAGCTACTAGTTCACCCACACTAATTTCAGATGCACCCAAAGTCATTTTGTTCTGACCTAAGCAGATTCTCAGCAGTTAATGAGAAATGGGAAAGCTTCCATTTTCCCCACGTAGACTTTTGCAGGTTGGAGATTTAAAATGATCTGATCACAAGCCACTTCTCTTCTTCAGAGTTCTTTCAGGTCAGTTTTTAAATCCCACTGCTGATCTAGGGTTAGAGTAAGAGAGACAAATCTTTATCAGGTTTAATCCCTAAAACAAATAAAGAACTTATTATAGGCAATTTTAATATTCACAATGATGTCGATAATGATATATAATACTAAAGCCAGCATGTTCTCCTTTTGAAACTTGTATTCCTGTCCGGAACATCCTGTGTGATGTTGCCCACTTTGGCGCAAACACATGGCTGTGTGCTGCACCCATGGAAGCAAGCAAGTGAAGTGGATTGACTGCGACTAGGTTAGATTCTAACCTTATGTGAGATGTGCCAGTGAGGCAATGGAACGTCTTAGCAACATGTGGAATACAATAGACCTTTAGAAACAAGCATATTTAATGATGCTGTATTAAATCAAGGATGGAATGAAAACCTGGAACTGAGAAAGAAAAACTTGATGAGAAATCAAAACATGGACAGCATGACTCCACTCTAGTGGCATGGTCCCTTTAATCTGGGATTAAAGTTGATTGAGGACAGACATGAGCAGTGGCATCTTAAAGAATCATGCACGTGGACCTTAGTTCTCTTGTACATGTGATCCCACAGCTGCTGGACAGAAAGCTGCCATTCACATGTGGAAGTGATATCTCATCTGTGGCCTCTAGAGGTCATCATCTGTCAAAATATGTTAAGAACCAATGTCAAGATTTTTTATTCATGAACAGCCACATTTAAGCAGCACACGTTGTGTTTATGCCAGCATATAAAAATGAAAGCATTTTACCTCTACCATTACTGAACTAGATTTTGAGCTACATTGAAATCACTAATGTCATTGCATATGTCCATCCATTTTCTATACTAAACTGTAAAAGGTGTAAGGTCACCACTTAAACACACACAAAACAACATAAATTAAGATTACTACATTTTGCAATATTCTGCTACATTCGTTCGTTCGATTTCTTCCGCTTTATCCGGATTCGGGTCGCGGGGGCAGCAGCTTCAGCAGGGAAGCCCAGAATTCCCTCTCCCCGGCCACTTCTTCCAGCTCTCCCAGGGAGACCCCTAGGCCAGCCGAGAGACATAGTCCCTCCAGCGTGTCCCGGGTCTTCCCCGGGGCTGCTCCCGGAGGTACATCTACTACATCTACATCAAAAAACAAATAAAACAAATAAAATAAAACTGCATAGGCCTACTGCAACTCCTAACTGGAAAATATAATGCTGAGTGCCTGTTATCATTCCTTGATGGATTAACTGGTTAACAACCCATCAAAGGATACTTTTCCCCATTACTCCCCATTCCACAACCCACAAGAAGATTACCAGCTGATTCATACATGCAGAAAGATTCTTGCAGAGGTGTATTGTAAGAGAGGACATAAATTAGATAGATGTTTAGATATAATAGTTAGAGTTAGTAGTAGTTAATTGTTAATAGTAGAGTTACCAACTATGAAAACCCTTTCATCAGGTTGATGAAAACTACATTTGTCTTTCACACAGAATTTTTTGATCTAATTTTAACTAGAAATATTTGAAGCTATTGGCAAAATACATTGGCATTTCGGTACTTTTATGCTGAGCAAATTGCTGAATCTTTCAGCATAAAATGACTGAAAAAACGTTTGTTTTTTCCAATAGCTGTGAGATTTGTGAATCTAAAAGAAGATGCATGTTACTGAACTGTTTCAGTAGAGGTGTTGTGAAGCATTCACAAGGAGGTTGGTTAAACTTTTACCTGCCTGGTTAATTAGTCAGTGTTTCATGAGTGTTAAGAAGGATGTAAAGTGGAATCACACAGAAACAGTTCACTGCACACCACTGTGTTTCACACACACGCATGCCAAATACTATTACAGGATCAACAACTCGGGGCAGACTGCCTGACATGGCAGAGACTCGTGGACTTTTGATTATGCTGCTTATTTTCTCAGAGAAATTGTTACTGACAAACTCAAAAGGTATCGTAATACTCAACATCTGATCCTACAATTCACAAGAGTCATTGTTTCTGAACAAAGAGAATTATATAGATTCGCTATATGATCTTTATGCAGTATGTAGGAAAATGCTTAGCTGTTGTGGTAAATTTCATGTATTTTGGTATCATTATGATACATCAATGTTTTTACTTTGCAAATTCAGTCAGATGATGGTGAGACTTCTTTTTTTGCAGAGTACACACACTTTTGGACACAGAAATGCATTTAACTGTAGAAAGCACAAAGCTATGATACCACTATTAACGCTATACAGTTATTTTTTTTACTAGTATGTAATATTTAAGGGCCAGGCAAGCTCTGTATGCTTCTTGATTTGATAATAGTACTACTTTTTTCATTTCTTCCACTTATTACGCATGTTATGGACCCAAACACCAGGGCAAATTCCTTATATGTGGAATTCTACTTGGCATTAAACTGATTCTGATTCTCATTTACAGTGCAGCAGTAAACTCAGCTGCACTGTCCTCGGAGCACTGAGAGGGTTAACCAGCTGTAACAGCTGCACACATCTGTGGGAAAGCACTGAGCACATATTAGGGTTGAAGTGTGACAGAGATTCTAGTAAAACAAACAGCTCAGACTGTTTATTAGACTACTAAACACACAGAAATAAGATGATAAAGAAAATGGCAATGAAACTGGCACAGATGTAGAAATACTAATGTACAATGTGTTTAATGTACAATGGCAATTATTTATATGAACAATATGCTCTTGAATTCTGACAGAGGATTAATCATCTCAAAGTCTTTTTACCAGATACCAATGTCACCTGTATCATCTTTGACGACTGCATCCTGCCCTGTAGCTTCAAACCCACTGGCACTGTGGTGATCCACTGGTACAAGCAGCAAATCCCTGTTCACAGCTACTACTACAACAAGGACCAGTTTGGACTACAGAACAAACACTTCAGCGGAAGGACTTGCTTGTTCAACTCCCACATCCCTCATGGCAATGCCTCCCTGCTCCTCAAGAGGGTCAAAGTTCAAGACAAGGGCCGATACAAGTGTTACACGAGCACACGAAAGGGCAACCAGGAGATCTTTGTCAACTTGGAGGTGAAAGGTCAGTTCAAGTACACAGCATTACATTTGTTTTTGGCTTTCTTCCCTGGTCTACAACTGATGACTTCGGCACTGATGAAGATTTGAATGCTGAAGCGTCTGCATTCATGAATTACCCTTGAGGACGTGACAACAAGGTGGAACACTTGGCACTATTTTTCCACTCCAGCCCCGCAGACAGGCTCTTGCTTGTATGTTAATAGAAAAGCATTCGGAGAGCAGACAGGAGCTAAACTATTTGATGGTTAATTGTCATTCAGAAAAACATAATAAATAAATACAATACAAAAAAATGAACTAAAATGTTCTTTCATTGAAATGGATATTTTTAATTTATAGATAGCAACTAGAGGAAAATCAATAACTAAAATTAGCTTCTTCTTTTTGTGGCTAACTGTGGCCATCCCTCCAAAACCAAAGTGCGCTACACAATCAAAGTGCAGATTTCAGTTTTGTAGTTATTGTAAATGTAAAACACTGCTTTCAAATAAATTACACATTTTTTTTTTACAAAGTTATGCCATTTTGCATTGTAGAGCAGTATAGCCCGAGGACAGGATGTGCACTGAAGTGCAGCTGATGCACCATCTGCGGGAGATTTGTTTGAAAGAGCAGCTAGTCACTGCAACAATAGAACCAGATCCTCATTGTGTTGTCTTGTCTGCCTGCTTCTCTTCTAGCTCTCATCCACTCAGTGATTATGGAGATGACTGACGAGATGGTCACCTGCTCCTCTCACAACATCTACCCTGTCCCTCAGGTGACATGGGCCACAGACCCGCCGTCTGCCCAGGAAGCTCTGGAAAACTCAACCATCAAAACCACAGACCACAAGGGTCTGTTCACTGTGACGAGCATGCTGAAGATTCTTGGTAATTTCTCCAACTACACGTACTTCTGCTCTTTTATATCAGCTGACAAGACCCAGGTGTGGACTGCGTCTCGGAAAAAACAAGGTGAGTTTTGGTTACATAATGACAGATTTCATGAAGAGGAAGATTTCTGACAAATAAACGTATATGATATATTTCAGATATAACACATGAAGAGGGTCTTGCGCTGTCCATCCCATGCATCGCCCCACACAGTCTCCAGAATTTCTCCTTCACCTGGACCTTCACCTCGTCCAATGAGCCCACAGTCATCTTTAGATATGACACAAAAACCAGACACACCTTTAACCTGTGGGAAGGTCAAGCTGAACTGGACCAGGACCTGCTTCTTATGGGAGATGGATCTCTTCTGCTTCAAAAGCCAGACATTGAGGAACACTCTGGGATGTATACTTGCACATTCTCAGGCCTGCAGAGCAGATACATTGTTGAGACCAACATAAACATAACGATTTCATCAATAAGTGAGTATTCTTCTGTAGAGATGTGAAGTGTACAATCTCCAGAAAGTGAAAACAGAAACAATTTGCTAAAAGAAATATGGCATGTCTGCTTTACAGGTGTGGATGAGCAGAGTGTGCAGAGGTCATGGTGGAGCACTGCAGCTTCTGCAGCTTTTTTCTTGTTCACCATCATCGTAGCTCTCCCTCAATGCATAAAGCTAAGAGGTATGTAAGATTTTCAGTCTATTCAAGCCTTTTGGGCATGTAGTTCTGTGACAGGTGGTAGAGTGGGTTGTCTAATAACTGGAAAGTTGTTATTAGAATGGATACTTTTGCTGTATAGCATATCATTTTGCAGGACAACTCGCAATGGTAGAAAATGTATATGGTTAGAAAAGGTTTTATGCACCACAGTCTAGTTATGAGTTAAAATAAAGTGCACCAAATTTTGCTAGCCCCCTCTCTCCCAGCAAATTTTAAAAAATACAGCAGAGGACAGTCTCTGTGACGTAGGAGGTAACACCAATCAGAGTGATAGACTAACCCAGTGGTTCTTAACCTTGTTGGAGGTACCAAACCCCACCAGTTTCATATGCTCATTCACCGAACCCTTCTTTAGTAAAAAATAAAATATGATTTTTTTTACTGGTGCACAAAATGAACCGTGCATTAACATCACCTTGTTCAAATAACAAAACCAACACAGTGCATGAACTCACAACAACTTACCTCAGTGTGACTTCTGCTGTTGCCTTTGAGAGACCAGTTCAGATATGCGTGGCTTCACCTTGGCAAGTGCCAGTCTCATGTCATTTTCACAGCAAAGTCTGTTCCTTTTCTTAGTTTTTATGTCCAGCATCCTCAAAAAACGTTTGCTCACAAAGATATGTTGTAACAAATGGTATAAAAAATTCCAGGGCGGAGGCTCCACCGAACCCCTGAGACCGACTCACCGAACCCCTAGGGTTCGATCGAACCCAGGTTAAGAACCACTGGACTAACCACTGGTCAGTGTAGCTCAGTGTGAATACAGCTGCCAGTAGTCAGAGGTAACCAAACCTATCAGTCATGAGCATCTGCTGTCAGGCTCTATGTGTCCACGCTGCACACAAACAGCTTTGACAATCACTGGGTTTCTCTGTGAGCTAGCAACTCAGAGAGGCCAAGTCTGTGTCTGGGAGTCTCACATCCAATATCTGCGTCTTTCTACTGTTACTGTTTTGACTGTTTGACTGACATTTTGACTTTCTCTTACTGGTACAGCAATGGAGGCCAGAACTGCATCACACAGATACAATGGAGCAGCTTTTGTTGGAGGCGGGCTTCACAAAGATCTAAATGCCACACCTTCATACATAAACGGACAACATGAAGTTGAATGCAACAGACAACTACAAATCGAAGCACAGGGTGAACTGGCAGACATCAAACTCACAGCAGAGGAGTGTAGTGTGGATTTACAACCAGGTACTAAAATAGAACAGGAAGAAAAACCAGTAGGACCACCTGGAAGGAAATGATGGGCTGCAGTTCAGTAGAGTCTAGAGAGGGGGGGATTTGGAAGCACTGGAAGGACAAAGCATTGGAATATTCATGTTTCATCCATCCAACATTAGAAATGGGATTCTCTAAAGATTACTTAGAAAAACTATTATTAACACTGGGTGAACTTGTTTTCCTGCCTTTAAAATAAAAAAAATGAAAAGAAACTTATGGCTGTTTTGTTTGTTTTAGTTTGATTTGTTCCTACAGAGAGCAACACTTGGCTCAGCATTTGTCATCTTTTTTCTGGAGGATGAGCGAGGAAGAGAAATTCAGCTCAGTCATTTATTACATTACCATCGTCATCAGCATGTGGAAACTTACTGTACCAGTCCAAGCAGAATTCAAATAAGTTTGATTTTGAGGACATGATTAAAAGGTAACTTGTAGCGACTGGTTCACCTGTTCGGCCCGTTGCCTCTCTTTCTCCCTCCTCATTGGCTCTTCAATATTTTGTCTTATCAATATACTCCAGCTTTAATAAATACAAGTGGACACTGAATTCCTCATCAGAACTGTCAAAATCAGGAATCAAGAACATCACTTCTTCCAAGATTGGTCAAATCCTATTACAAAGACTTGAACATCCAATTGCCATTAAAGGAACCTCATTAAGCTGGTTTCAGTCCTATTTATTAGATCAATCAATCGTTTGTACATGTCATTGAAGACACCTCCATGCACACTGAAGTTGGTCACAGAGTTCTACAAGGTTCTGTGCTTGGAAAATTCGAAATCACTCCTTTAACTTTCATCGTTTCGCCGATGATACCCTATTATATTTATTGATCAAGCCAGGTGAAACCAATCAGAAATGGGTGTTTACTGCCATGATGTGATGACCGCCATTGTTCTTGTGTTAGCCCACTTAGATTCTCTCTGCTTGTCCACTTGTCTGTCTTTCACCTCAACTGGTGTCCATGTTGAGTCTTTGTGTGTCTGTTCCTTTACTCCTCACTGCCATTGTAATGTTTCTGCTGGGTAGTATGCGCCAGTAAAACAACGACATGTTGATCAGAGACATGGTCTACACTCTGTCTCACTGTCTTACCTGCTCACTGTATATATGCCATTACCATGAGGTGGGCGTTGTGGGCGTGGCATCTCAAAACTTGCTTCATTGACACAATTTGCTGTGGCCCCTGAATCATTTATAACTAGCATGATATGGCTGTTTAGCTTGATGTAGGTCAGTCTGTGACTGAAATATTGTTATTAATCAATTACAAAAACATATGCGTCAGCATTGCTCAACGAATTGTGGTCTGTTTTCTCACCCAGTGCAGTCTTTGTTATGTGATGGACCTTCCTAGGATGCTGGTTAACTTTGTTTTGTTTTGTAGTCACATTGTGTCTCTAGATATTGAGTGGCATTGTCTTGCAGAGTGATTTAGTTTGCCACAAACTAAAGCAAGATACTCACCACCATGAATACACCAACAAAATATATTATAAGAAAGACCAAACTAATGCTCAAGTGACTTTGTTTCCCATTTGCACTGATATTTGACATCCTGGGAATGGGATTCAACAATCAACTAGCTTTCTTCATTGTGACTCAAAGATTTATGGAGAAAACTCTGGGGTAACTCCCCAAAATTGCTTTGGGACTGGCTGATTTCGTCAGAAACATCAACAATAGTTTTAAAAAATGCATACGCACACATGCGCACACACACACACACACACACAAACACACACACAGAACAGTTACAGCAAATGTTGTGTGGTTACTTTAAGAGAGACAAAGAGAAAGGCAGACAGACATCTGTGTGAGTGTGTGCGTGTGCATGTGTGTGTGTGTGTGTGTGTGTGTATGTTTTTATGACAAAGACCCCAGCTCTGTGTCTGGAAGTAATCATCTCGTCCAGGCTGCACTCCACCACCCCCTCCCTATGATGTAATTGGAGTTTTTTTGCATGATGGTTCAAGATTTCAGTGGGATTCAGTGGGATTTTTTTCCATTCATTCTACTCTCTGAAACTTTCTGCTTTATCCGCTACAATTGTATCATTTGCTTTACACCCAAAGGTTGATAAATTGAATCATGAAATGAATGTATTAGACCAAAAACTGATCAGGGTATTAAATATGCTCCATGTTGCCGTAATGTGTGATGTTTCTGACCGTGAGGGGCTTTTCAGTCCTTGTCTGCACAGTCAAGAGGGGGAGTGATGTTGGCTCCTTTTCAAACACAGTGATGGGGCCTTCTCCCGCCCCCACATTACTGCTGAAACAACAATTTAAAAGTCAACATTTTATTTTTTACAACTTTCAACACCAATGCGTACATTTTCTCCCACAGAAAACACACATTGCAAGCAGAGTGAAAACTGAGAAGAGGTGTTTTTTGTGTGTGTGTGTGTGAACAAATTGGCTAGACAGCAAGAAAACTGTTGCCATTGTAATTGTGCAGCCACTAGAGCCTATAAAAGCTTTAAGACGTGAGATTAGATGTCACATGACAAGAACAGATTTGCAGTAACTCACTGAGTGTGTCAGTGCTGGAACATGACATAATGATAACATGATACTGGAGCTTATTGATCATTGCGAGGTTAAAGGTCAGAATCAGCTACAGACAGAAAATGAGTCTCTGGAGTTAGAAGGGACTTAACATACTGATTCCTTTTATGCACTTATAATAAAAGGTAACAGGGTAATAATGCTTCCTTCATTCCTGCCTTTTTGCCTCTTTTTTGGATCTCTGCATAAGAAAAATTCTCTATCTAACCGGACAGGGGCAGCAACTGAGCCTGATGCTGCAAAGTAAACACACCGTCCCCCCCTCCCTCTCTCCTGGGGAGGAGAATCTGAGCAGGGAGTTGAGGTGGGAGGTGGGAGGGGAGAGGGTCTCCTGTCTGATCCTTTGTCATGGGAAGACTTTACTCTGCTGTTTCATACAGAGGGAGAGAGAGAGGACTTCAACTTCAGGAACAGCAGACACACCAAAAAACTGAGCTGCAACTATGTGAATGAGGCAGAAAAATTCTTTTTTCTTCTCCTACGCTTTTAGTCAGCTCCTAAATGTCCTGGATGACACAAACAGTGATGCTTGGGGAAAATCACATGGCTGCATTTTGTCTCATTTATACGGCTATGTCAGACCTAACTTTGAAGTGAAGTTTAAGTAAGTATGTTGTTTATCTCATACTCCTGCATGCACTGTTGTTTCCAAATGTAGAGCTGTTATCATATACATATGATATATATATATGATATACACTCACTAAAAGGCTAGAAAATATGTTTTTGTTGCTTAAAAAGTCAAAAAGTCAAGTGAGCTGTCAGAGTTATCTGGCTTTCTTAAGCGTCTGAAAGGTGCTGGGTCACACTTAATGTCATGGAATCTTCAACAACTGAAAAATGACACAGCCAATTAAAAGAAAGGTTGACGACAGCCAACAGCGGTTATCAGTGACTCTTCAAACTACATCCCACTGTGTCTGTATGCGCAGTATGTGAGTTATTAATGCCTGATGTTGAATCAAAATATTGTGAAATCAGTACAATGAGTTTAGAGCTGAAATGATGAGTTGATTAATCGATGAGCTGATCAGTAAAAAATGAACTGGCAACAATCGAGTCATTATTTAAGTTAGAAGTAACAAAAGCAAAACAATTTTGTTTATCAAAACTACTCTACAGATGTGATGATTTATGAAGAAAATGTTTGGAAGATTAACTGTAAATGAAAATAATCGTTAGCTACTGGCCTGATTCATTTTAATGCTCTGAGTGAGTGAGAAACACTATAACAAGTTTGAGCTTTACAAGTCTTACATGTTATCAGTGGCCATTCCTCAAACTGTTTACATCGCTCTGTGTTTATAATCTACACTACTGGCCGGTCTGAAATCTGCCTCATGCAGTAAAAACTCTTAATACTGAAGTGGGGATGGGATTTTCCCCCCTTTTTTTCCAGGAGGTCTGGAGAATGAACTCATGCTGATTGATTGTGTGACTGTGTAAAAGGATACCCTACTTCCTGTAGGCCTTTTCTCCAGACAGCAAGACCCAAAAACTCTTGGATCAGCTATGTCTGCCTTTCTCTGCAGTGTGTGTGTGCTGTCTGTGGAGTCTAAAATCCCTCTGTTGCATCACTGGAATCTAACCCTAAGTTCTTAAACACATTAAGAAGTGTGGACCTGAATATCTTTTGTTTTCTTAAAGGAGAAAGTAAGACTTTCTTTTGTCTCTCAGCATCTTCACAGGAAAAAAAAAACTGCGGTTTGAGGCTGTTTTCATCATTACCCAATCTATTCCTTATGTGTATGATGACTCCATTAATTATTCTCAAAAAAAGTTCACCCAAAATGAAAAAATATTTAATACCAAATGTGTCAAGGAAGCAATAACTTACAAATAGTCGTTGTTATTTTCACAATAAATGAGAAAAATGTTGGTTATTGTTTGAAATTGTAATTAGTTTTCAATCAATAGTCTACCAATTTCAACTTAAAGGTCCAGTGTGTAGGATTTAGTAGCACCTAGCAGTGAAATTACAGATTGCAACCAAATGAATACTCTCCCACTCCTTATCCTCTTCTTCCAAGCATATAGAAAATGTAAATCTCTGGCTGTGAAATTCACATAAAAAGCAAAAGGCCACATCCAGATCGGTGTTTTCAGTTCAACATGGCAGACCCCATGGAAGAAGACCTGCTCTTTCTATAGATATAACTTACTGTAGATAAGGGCATATTTGAGACAACAAAACTGTAACATTATTATTTTCAGGTGACTATACATTACTTAAAACACACTAATGAATATTGTATTCCATTCCTGCAAATAGATGTTCCTAAATCTTACACACTGTACCTTTAAGCCACAAAAAACATCAGTCCATATTTACCCAGCCTGAACCTCTACCTTTGGCTGCTGTCTAAGTGAGGCTTGAAGGGAATACTTTTGCAGACTCGTCATGAGTTTAGGGTTAAAAGATCAATTAAGGTGCTGCTTTTCAGGCTTGCTTTTTTTGGGAACATGGAGCCAGGCATAAAACATTTCCTTTGGATCTGTTTTCCTACTTAGTCTTTAGGAAAGTTTTTTTTTCTTTCCATTTAATATGCACATCTGAAATATCTGCCTGAACTGAGGTATTGTTGCTGAGCTTTTAGGGGAAGAATTGAGGGGAAACAAGGCATTGATTCCTGTGATTTTAAATCTTTAAAAAGTGTTACATACAATATATATTTGTATTCCAGTGGGTAAGATTGGGATGAATCAGTTTTATACATTTTTATCATGTTTATCATATTGATTTCCTTTTCTCTGGAAACAAAGCACATAGGTACAGCTGAAGTCTCCATCATCAGACTGAATTGGAAAGAGCCCGTCAGTGTGATGAACAGCATGCTTCCTCAGAGGAGTGCTGTCACCACTCTGGGCTATGGCTCAGGTAAGACAACGTTCAAGAGAAGTTTTGTTTTGCTGATGTTTAGAAGAATCTAAATATTTTAACTGGGTTGTTCAGCAGCAAATCTCAATTTAGTTTTCTAACATCATGTAAGTCTGGATTAATTAAGCCTCGTAATGTCTTCCCGGTTGCCATACACCTTTTGTCAAAATGACCCCACCTGGTTTTACATGTTATTTAAAGCATATAGTATAAATTGTCAATCAATTCTGCGTTACACCTTTAGTCTTACTCCAGTACAACTTTTTTTAACTTCAATTTGGAATTTAGGGCCAAAAGACCTTGTTTACATGAAAGTGAGTTGACCCTTGTGTTTTTCTGGGGTCAGAATGATTGGTCGAATGCTCATGAAGCAGGCTTATTGAGTTATTTGGTTAATGTGGAACCTGGAACAACTTGTTTTGCATCAATCCATGCTCAAAACTTTAAAGGCTTATGTGTTGTTGTTAAACTTTCCACTTGGAACAGGCTTCTGGCCTACTGTATATTTAATAATGATCACAAATCGCTGGGAACTGTAGCTCAAATTAAAGAGTGATGTGATTCAGTGTTTAGGCAGACATGACTCAGGGCACCATCTTGCTTGCTCAGACATTTGGGTGGTTAGTGGAGGTTGTCCTTCGGATTTCTCTTGCAGTCCAGCTTTATTCCATTTTTAGAAGAAGCTGGTTGAGCCAGTGTTATTGTACTGGGCTCTGAACTGTGAGTGTACATTCTTCAGGACATTCCCCCCTTCACTCAGCTCAAATGTGATAGCATCTAGGTTAGCTGGTGTTCACATTAAACATCATAGGACACATAAAACCTCATTAAAGACCTAAGCAAGAAAAGACAGGATTTCATGTCCTGACAACTCTCTTTCTTACAGACTGTGTGAAGATTGAGCACAGCAGCAGTGGCTCAGTTGGTGGGACTTTGCTGAGGGGTTCCCGCTCGAAGGCAGAGCTACAAGAACTGATGGAGACACTGCAGCGCAGGAAGAGTGCCCTGGAAGCTAGCTTGAGGGCAGCTGAATGCAGCCGCAAGTACCTCAGTGTGCCTTCATCTCCTGGATCCCAGCCCACAAGGCCACTATCAGTCCTCAGCAATACCAACCCATCATCCTCCAGAACTTTCTCCTACATGACAAGCAGCAGTGTGCCTCCATCACCTCGCCAAGGTGAACGCCAGCTGAGCTCTAACGGCTTGCTGCGCCATCCCCACTCTCGTCACCAATCACAAGACAGTCTACTCCTCTCTAATGCGGCGGATGGAAGCTCTCTGCTCTCCTCCTATGAGCAGCCCATACCTCGTTCTCCCAGGGTCAAAAGTGGAGCAGCCAGTGTGCCATCCAGCCCTCACATGGGCCGCAGGCTTTACTCTCAGGGCAAAGCTGGAGGAGACTCCCGGCAGAGGAAATACTCCACTGGCTCCCTCAATAACCTGGGGATGCACAGCCGGTCTCTGCCACGGCTTCACAACTCAGGAGAGCCCCCTGCTCTGTCGCTACCATCACGCCACTCAGTGGGTTCCCACCGAGGAGTGGGCTCAGCAGGGCCACGACGCAGTCTCTCTTCCCTGGAGCAGCCACCAGATGTGACTGTACCAGCCAGCATGCCCAGCACTCCAAGGAGGGCCAGTCTAGCCTCTCTGAGCTCTTTGGGTGTAGACATTGATGCAACAGGTTTAGATCTGGGTTTTGGAGAGAGGAGGTTATCATTTGGGAAGGGTGGGCTGGGTCCGGGACAGAGGGTGGGCAGCATTAGCTCTTTGAATGGCAAAGAGGAGCTGAGAGACTATCACCAGCACCAGAGAGATGAACGACTCAGGGAGCAGAAAGTGCAGAGATTGGTGAGTTTCTTTTTGCACCAGATTTATCCAATTTTATATTTCTGCTTTTTTTTTTAAAACATGACAGTCAACGTAAGACAAAGATTTAAAATAATCAAATATGGATCACCTATCTACAGGAGTGCCAGCGTCTAGAGACCATCTTGAACCTGTGCACGGAGTTGGGCCATGTGGAGCGAGAGCCAGCTGGCTCAGCTGTTTCTGACCTGCAAAAGATCAATAAGGAGTTGGAGAAGCTGCAGGTGTCAGACGATGAGTCGGTGTTTTCTGACTCCCCCAGCAGCACCGCTCCAGAGAGCTGCTTTGGGGTCAAAGCCAGAGACTTCCAACTGTCTGAGGAGCAGCAGGTCAGCCAGCGTCAACAGAGCAGCTACAGAGAGGCCAGGTCCCATTCACCTGCTATCAGCCTCAACAGCAGTGCCCCTTCGCCCTCGACGCACCACAGGGTCAAAGTAAGTTTTGTCTGAATTCATACTTAACTGCAGATTTTCATCTCAACATCTGGTGAGGAAGTGAAAAAAAATATTGACTAGGGATGCACCGAATATTCGGCAACCGAAAGTATTCGGCCGAATATTGCAAAAAAAAAAAAAAGCCACATTCGGTTTTCGGTGAAGTGGCCGAATAGTGGCGTGACGCAATTTATGCAGTAAAACAACGTGCGCGGTGATCTGGCCAGGGTTGCTGATTCTTTTCTCATTCACACACAATAAACCCACGATGCAGGATATAGGGAAAACACAGGCAAGAAATACATCATACCCTGCTCTTTAGCGGAGCTATAAACTTCTCTCTAAACTACGGCGTCTCACACATGCGAGGTGCGTTCAATGACCGTCGGAATGACTATGATGCGTTCATGAACGTGGAAAAAAATGGAAATTCACCGGAAATATAATAAAACTAAATAGTATTTCTTTCAAGAACAAATTAACAGTGATTAAAACAACATGGGCTTTCCAACAATATAAATGAAATAATAATTATACTAACTGGAAATTCTACTGGAATATTTGAAGGATATTAAATAAACATTTACTTTCTTTGAAAAAAACATGTCTACAAATTTATTCTAGGCTATTTATGCAATAGTAAAAAAAATAGTGAAAAATTTTACAACCGCATTTCATATTCGGTTTCGGTATTCGGTATCCATTTAATTTTTATTCGGTTGCGGCCGAAAATTTTCATTTCGGTGCATCCCTAATATTGACAAATTATGAGAATGGAGAATTAAATCAAGTCACTGTCAAATATCTCAACAAAAAAATTTCAAAATTCAACGTGGTTAAAATTTGGTGTTAGTATCAGAACAATTTATCACGTAAAACTGATTTATAAAGCACTAAATTATGAATCACAAATTCTCTTCATCAGAATAAAACAAAACAAAATCCTCCAATTGCATGCATTGCACTGCATTTTAAATAAATGAATGAACTGACATACTACATCTATACACTATGTATAGTGGCATTTTGTAACAGAGTTGTGGTTGAAGCTGCATTATTTGATTGTTTTGGCCATTTTGGTTAAGAAGAACATGACCATTATAAGCAAACAAATCCACGGTGCTAACCTATTAGCTAGTGTGTTAGCAAACAGTTACATATTGTTCAGATAGAGAGCAACATTAGCATTCATTTGGAGTCTTTTCTTGCCACTTGACAAATGCAAATCCAGTTATCAGCAGACACACCCCTCCAGTGGAATGTATGTTATAATGACATCAGGGCAAATGCTCTCATTTCCCTTTCCACATTTCCACAGATTTGAAAATCTAGTGCAGATTACACAATTTCCTGAGATAAAATGTTCAAGAGATTTATAGTTTTACAAATGTCTATATTGATGCAACCATATTTCACCCGGTTTTTAAAAGACAACCAGCAGGGTTGAAAGGATTAATGTGGACGTAAATGTGAATAAAACAGTGGGTGGATAAATAGAACACTGGAATAATGGAATAGTGGAATAATAATACACGCTGTAGATGAAAAGTGCAAACATGTGTAGCATGAAGTTCTTGCGCAGACTCTGACACCTCCGTCGTATGCTGGTTTATATTTTCCACTCTTTGGTTGAGACTGATTCCTCGGCATCACTGGGCTTTTAGTCAGAAGTACCGTAAGTGCATGCAGTTGGCAGTTTGTACATTTCCTGTTTATGAGGTTGTCCAGACATGTAAACAGGGAAATCACAGTTACACAAAGTCTCTTCATAGCTTTGATGTTACTCAGATTTGACCTCATCTTTCCTCTCAACTTTTTGAACATGTTGAAGTGGGAAGAATTTTGAGGAATGAATAAACACGTTTAATTTTTAGATATGAATCAATCGACAGATGTGTCAGATACTGTGATTTTAGCTCCAAGGCAGGCCACCTCGTCCATTGTCTCAGTCCTAGTACCGCTCTGTTACTGTCTCAGAGCAGCTTTTTTCCACTCCAGAGCAGTAACGACTTCTTAGCGGTGTGTCTGGTTTTAATGAAGAGGCCCTAGTTTTGTTACAGCACTCAGCCATTCAAACTCTTACTGCAGGGTGGGGGGGAGGGAGGTGGGGGCAGGAAATGACTTTAACCCGCTGAGAATTTGTGTGTGCACGTGTGTTTGCGCGCATGCACAACTGTGGGGTGGGTGTGTGCGAATGGAAGAATGTATATGCATGGCAAAGACGTGTGTTTTTCCAGATGTTGTGAACTATATACTGAGGCTAAATAGATGAGAGACCTTGTGAAAATAAAAAAAAGAAGTTAACACGTTAACGCAGATAATCAACCAGACACACTTTTCAAGCACACCTAGAGTTCATAGAAAAGATTTCCAAAGTTGAGACCATCATGTCTGTGATGTGTCAATTGGGATAGAGTTTAACAGACTCTAAATACCCCTTTCCATCTCCTGCATTCCACAGAGCAGTGTGTGCAGGAAGAAAGAGTGCTCAGAACCAGCCAGGGAAACTATAAATCCTAGAGCTGTTGGCCGTATGAGGCTCTGGCCTTAAAAACAATCCTGCTGACTCCAATTTAAAAAAAAACCTGATAATACAGAATCTCTAAAATTCACCCGTGTCTATCAGCATCAGTGAACGTTTGTAGGATATCGGTAGACGGTGAAAGATGTGGGAGTACTTAGGCATGGCTGGCAGTGGAGTGCGCTGATAGATTTCCATTACACCAAGTGGAAAAGAATCCTGATGTCAGTGATCGAGCTTTGAGTTAAAACAGCAGCTGCTGTCATCTAATTCAGAAAAAAAACAAATCTACTGACGGGAAAATTAGACATACTGGATGCATGGAAAGAATCATTTTCTCATGGAATAAAAACTCTCTGAAGCTTTGAATATACAACCACAAAGAGAGGCAGCATGTCTGTGCATTTCTTAAATGTATCTTGTGTGGCCATTCATAAAACTTGAAGTCTTCTGTGGAGCCAAGCATTGATATGCATTCCTGCTGTCATTACAGGCTTTGGAAAGCATGCAGCTGAAAAAGGAAGTTACCCATATCGAGGAAGAGAGGATTCAAGTACTGAACAACATAGAAGAGCTGGAGCAGAAGATCAAAGACCTGGACAACCAGATGGAGGAGTCTGTCCGAGAGGTAGACAGCACACTGCAGTATATATGCACAACGACTGAACGCCTGGGCACCTTGATGGTGTTTGTTCTTATTGAGTGTCAGATGTTGAATGATGACTTCCTGATAATCTGTTTCACTAACAAGGACCGAGCTAATCAACAAGATATGTTTCAATCATTGATTAACACAATGAAAAGATTGTCAGTGAAGGCGAACTGAGTACCTTGTTGGGTTGCTACATTGTGTAGAAGCTTTGTTGGGGACTAACCGTCAATGATGCATGAAGTGCTCAGTGATGCCACTGTAAGAATCTGAATTGACAGCTCTGAGGGAGTGATCTGATTAGTAGGGGAAATGACAGTACGTACATAATGTGCAGAAGTGGGTACATGCAGAAGTCCAGATGGAACCAGAGTAGCCCCTGCTCCTGAAAGGATTCGGTGGTGATAAAACTTGGGTGTGTGCTCTCAAGAGAGAGAAAACATAAGCAAACTGTCAGAGTAAGCTCTATGGAACATGTGGGTGTTCTTCCTTTGTGTCTTTTGAGGATTTTTTGGTTGCTTACTAAGCTGGAATGGGTTGAGAGGGAATACCAGAGGTAAGCATGTATCCCAGTGCTGAAAACTCCAGCTAAGATGAGCTGCAGGGGCTGAAGATTGAAGATCTTGCTATCCCACTGCCAGAAGCCCTGGCTAGAGCGGTTGATGGAAATGTGCGGCAGGGGATGCTAGCATCTTGATGACAGGTTTACCATTCAAGCCATGCAAGGTGCCAACTGCTTATCAGTTTTTGGGAAGTAACTTTTCATGCACATTCACATACCGATGGCGCGGCATCAGGGGTTCATTATCTTACTCAAGGACACCGGGGATCTAATCATTGATCATCTGATCAGTGGATGACCTGAGCCACAGCTGCTATGGAGGTGACCTTGGGTAAGATACTGAACCTCAAATTGCACCTAAAGGCTGTGCCATTGGTGGATGAATGATTAGCTCCTTTCTAAGGAGCAGTTGGCACCTTGCTCTACCATCAGTGTCTAAATGGGTGAATGAGATATGTAATGTAAAAGCACCATGAGTGGTACCTTGGCTAATGTTCACTTTACTGTCCAATTCAAGACAATCAAATTCAAACAAATAAAACTTGATTTACATTCAGTTATTTCACTCACACTCAAGATTGTGGTCCTGCATATGCAGCCTCCGCTATTGCAGGTATATGCTACTCTGCACAGGACAGTCAGGGTTTTTAGTTTATGTTGCTGGGTCTGCTGGCGTGGGTTGATGGAGACTTTGGAATGGAAAGTTTGAGGGGGTATTCATAGGAATGTCGGACGTTACATGGTTGAGTTGTGGTCCTGCTCCTGAAACTGCTACTGATAGATTCAATTCACACAGATGGAGGTGGAGTGTGCTTTGCTGGATGGGGAGCAGGAGTCAGAGATGGCCCAGCTGCAGAGGGAAAAGGAGCTTCTGGACCAACTTAAGGAGAAGATTCATAGTAGTGAGAAGAGGAGCCACACTGAGAAGTCACAGGTGAGAAATATATAAAACGGTCAAGCCATGACAAAAACACACCTTCAATAGGAGTTCAACACACAGTGGGCAGAGGTGCACAAGGGGAAGTGTGTGGACACCCATCCTTAAACTCTCAGCAATCAGTTTAGTTCAACCAGAGCTTCCTCTAAAATGGGTTCAGTTCCATTTCCTTTTAAAACAAACAAATTATGTTTCCAAGAGGAAATACCAGACCAATGGGCTCCATCACAAATGAGATCTGCAAAGAAGCTTGAAAGGCATCTCCAACCAAAGTATTAAAATTATGTTGTGCTTCTGCATCTCGATTTGTTAGCTGACTTTCTCTGCAGTATTCTTCTGATAAACCAGTATGCAGAACACCTAAATGAAGTGCACTGAACAATACACGGCAGCTTATTGTGTTCTCTCTGGAATTAGCTCATGTTAGCAGTGAGTGCCAAGAGCCAAAGAAAAACCAAATACCTCAGTTCTTGATTTCACCTGTGAACTTTTTGTTTCTCCTCAATTTGTTTCTTTTTGTATTTTTGGTATTATCATCACCTTTGTTCACTGTAATCCTGGATGCCTTCCTTTACTTTCCCATGTCTGTGCTGTATCTCAGGAGGCTGAGGACCAGACAAAAAGTCTGGTGGATTCGGAGTTTCAGAAGTTGGAGAAAGAAAGTAATCAGGGCGAGGAAAAACAGAATCAGAGCCAAGAGCTGCTGCGAGAGATCGCAGAGTATCAGCGTCTTGCTGTCACGCGCAAGGTACAGCGAGTGAGTCATAGAGTGAGCGTGCATGTAGTGCATGTTTAACAATTAGTGCTGGCAACGCATGGCTATCAAATCAAATGTGTTCTGATTCATGACGATAAATAAAATAGATATTTAGTGTTAGTGTGGAACGTTCATACCAACACACTATCTTGATAGCTCCAGAAGCCCAGGCTGCTTTTTTGCTCTTAGATTTAAGTAGCAGGCGCACAGAATTGTTCCTGTTACAACTGTCACTACACTTTAAAAACCAACGCTTGCAGAGTTTGGAACTTTAAGTTCCTAATTTTATGTTGATATGTTGTTAATCTTACTACAGGTTGTGCATGAAAATAAAGCAGAAAGCATGAACTTATTACAAGATACAACAGTACCAACAATGGTAAGCATGAAATACTATTTGTATAGAAATACAGACAGAGCGAGGATATTAATGTGTAAACAAGAAGTAGTTGCAGAAGCCAAAAAATAATAATTTTCCCATCCCAAAATGAGGATTTTCTCTTGTTCACGCCTCTGCTGCTTCATAATAAAACACCTCTGCTAATGTTACAGCATTGCGTTGCTTCCTACAACCTGGTTTCCAAAAAAGTTGTCACGCTATAATATAAATAGAAACAAAATGTAGTGATGAACATTGAACATTCTATTTACATTTAACCCAGCCTGACAACTTTTTTAGACATTGGGTTGTATAAAGTTGTAGGATCTTGTGCAGTGAAACCGTGCTACTTTTCTTTCCTCAGGAAAGACTCATGACACTGAAGAAACAGTCTTCACAGATTACTTTACAGGCACAGCAAGAAAGAGAGAATTTCCAGAGAGAGAAAAACAATTTACTCGTCATGCTTCAGAAGGTAAGAAAATCTTGTGCGTGCTGATGAAATCTGATGAAATGCATGCCGTAAATATATAATTTGAAATAGTTGAACACCATTTTTGATGTCTGCAGGAAAGAGAGAAACTGGTGTCTTTGGAAGGAAAATATGCAGAGTTGTCTGAGGGGCAGACCTTCACTAACAACCCTGTTGCCATCACAGAGGTAGGTATCAGTTACAG
The DNA here is from genome assembly GCF_000972845.2 of Larimichthys crocea. Lineage (NCBI taxonomy): Eukaryota > Metazoa > Chordata > Actinopteri > Sciaenidae > Larimichthys > Larimichthys crocea. The sequence continues at coordinate 2,352,331 of NC_040032.1, forward strand.
TCACAATATTAGTTCATATTTCCACCAGCAGAGTGCTCCCTGCACTCTGGTTTTTAACATAACTACCACACAGTGAATCTTAATGTTTCTGATGAGAAGTCCTGTTGTGTTTTTTAACTTTGCGATTCCTCCGATTTCTTTGACATCCGCAGCACTTACACTCTCTGAAGGAAAGGAGAAGAAGCAGCAAAGAAGACAGTCTACCTCATAAGAGGAGCCAACAGCTCCTTGCCTCTTATGGCAGATCCCTGGGACGCACGCTTCCTCCCAAGGTTGTTACTTTTTTCGCCTTGGCAGACATGAAATGTTGGATGCAGTGGGATTAAGTGTTCTGATCTGCTCCACAGACCCATTGATCTATCAGCATTTATTTTTTATTTAAAACAAGAATAGCTTTTAAAAGCTAGAAGCTTGAATTATTTGACTACAGCATTACTGGAGTGCAGACGAGGGGATTTCATTGCCCTCATTATTTTTATCCAGGAACTTTTTGTCCCAAGAGAATGATCCACCCAAACAGGAATTCTCAGTTTCACTCTGGCCTGCAACACCCATAGAGCTCATGCAGTTGGCTGCAAATGAGAGAGGTTTTACAGTTGTTTAAAGGTCCTTAACAGCATGTGTGCATGTTCACTCCTTCAGGCCCATCTGCCTCTGTCCCAAAGTTCCAGTTGTGGCAGTGTCATCCCACAAGGCTTCAGCTTCTCCCCTCGGGACCTGAACATTCGACGCATGCCCAAGAGTGAGTCAGAATACTAGACTGTTGCATCTTGTTTGAATCAACTCTATAATGTGTGACCGACTTTGAAACTCAGGCATTATACATGTATCAGAGCAAGAAATGTAGTGATGCACAAAGGGAGCGACGTTTTGCAAAATTCCAGTCACATGACGCTATCCCACACAGCCAACTACTCTCTTATTTGGTGCTTTAACATTAGATCATGCAAGATGATAGTATTTCCACTTTGTTACTTTCATATTCTCTTCCGTCAGCCAGCAACAGCCATGCGCATATGAATGAAGACAGACAGAGAAGAAGTGATTTTTGCAGCAGGATGGTCCCTGAGCCCAGCATGTTCTTGGACTCCTCCTATCCGGACAACAGCCAGGCCTCAGATACTGTCAGTGTGGACAGCTCTGACAGCCTGGAGACCAGCTTCTCCGCCTGCTCCCCAGACAACATGTCTAGGTAAGAGACGTGCAGATGAAAGTTTACTTTGAAAAGTGTAGACAGAGTGAATATGTGTGAATCAGGAGAAAAGGAGTTTAGAAGAGTAGGAGCATGAAGGCTGCAGAAAGAGGAAATGCCTTTGAAGAGGCTGCAATGTTTAGGTTTTTGTCAGAGACAAATGTATCTCCAGTCCCATTTCCAATACACAATACAATACACTGAACTGAATTCAAACTCCATACTTAGTTGAAAATAGCACAGAGACAAATGTTGAAACTGAGAAATTTGATTGTTTTTGTAAAATGTCCATTTCGAATTCGATGCCAGCAACACGTTTGGAAAAAAGTTGGACAGTGTCAACAAAAGACTGGAAAAGTTGGCCGAGTCTTTGTTTGTCTTTGAAAGACAGCGCTGGTAAATAGTGCAACAATTACAGAATCATTTCTCAATGTAGCATTGTCAAGAATCTGTGGATTTTATTTTCTACAGATTATAACATCATTAAAGATTCAGAGAATCAAAAAAAAAAATCTGTATGCAAGTGATAAAGCCCTTAGGTGGCACTGCATCATCTCTGACAGTGTCAACAAAAACTGAACAAAGTCTTATAAAAGCAGAATTTATGGCAGAGATTGTTGTATATTGTCGGGTTTAAAGGGGGACTTACTGTACAAGTTTGTTATCAGGGAAGTGGTACCTCATGGTGGTCCTTAGAGTTTTTCCAGCAAAACTTAAAGACCTATGTTGATTTGTTATTTGTACAAACAAGTTCTATTTTTTTTTCTTTATCTGGTTCTTCTCATGTTTCCCATCAGTGCCAGTATGTCCAATATGGCAAAGATCGAGGAGATGGAACGTTTACTCAAAGAGGCCCGAGTTGAAAAGCAGAGGCTCCTCGAGCATCGGGTAATATGCCCAAATTTACTGTGTATATGGATATGTGTGTTCGATGGTGGAAGATATTTACACTGTGCTGCCTGTGTAGGAGCATGAGCTGGAGATGCGCAGGCAGGCTCTTGAAGAGGAGCGAAGAAGAAGGGAGGAACTGGAGAAACGACTGCAGGAGGAGACAAATAGGAGACAGAGACTTGTAGAGAGAGAGGTGAAGCTCAGGGAGAAACAAAGATCACAGGTATTTTCGGGAAAGAGGTTCAAATCTGATGTTTTTTTTTTTTCACCATTAACCCCATGTAAAGACATAACGTGCAATGTTTGCTTCTGTTGTTTGATTTCAATGTTCCCATAGTCCCGGCTGTTGACCCGTTACCTCCCCATAAGGAAAGATGACTTTGATCTTCACGGCCATATTGAGGCAGCTGGACACAACCCAGATGCGTGCTTCCATCTGGCCATCACTGATAAAACTTGCCGAGGCTTTCTGGTCAAAATGGGCGGCAAGATCAAGACGTGGAAGAAACGCTGGTTCGTCTTTGACCAGAATCGCAGGACACTCACCTACTATGCTGGTGAGGAACTCTTCCTCTTGGTTACTGCTGCAACAGTGATGTCACGTTTGAGTCATGCCAGAATACTGAGAAGAACAAGCTTTTATCATGTCCTGTTTACATTCTCCACTGCAGATAAACACGAGACCAAGATGAAAGGAGTCATTTACTTCCAAGCCATAGAGGAGGTGTACTACGACCATTTAAAGAATGCTCACAAAGTAAGTCAGTTACCTGTCTGCATGTTGTCTACACATTCCACATTTTCTCTGAATATTGTTGACGTCTTTTCCTCCTCCCTCATTTGTCTTTCTCCCTCCTACACATGCACACCCTCACCCCCCTTTGCTATCTCCTCAAATACATTAACTTCACGCCCCAAGAGCCCCAACCCCTCACTGACCTTCAGTGTGAAGACCCACGACCGGGTGTACTACATGGTGGCTCCGTCGCCCGAGGCTATGCGTATCTGGATGGATGTTATGGTTACAGGTGCCGAAGGACACATGCATTTCATGGTGTAACTGATTCCAACGCTAGATTTCATTGGTAAACACTCACAGGTGTAGGTTTATTGAGGTCTGCGTGCGGCAATGTAAGAAACACGTTGTGTGGAGCTGAGATGGATGGATCAGGTCACCAAAAATGGACTTCTGTTTACATTAGTGGTATTTGTAGCCTATGACTCATGCTCAAAAGCATACTTTATATTCTAACCATGTATAAGAGTTTAAAAAAATGATATATAAGTTCCATAATTAAGCTATTTACTTATTTTTTTTATTTCTTATATGTACCGTGAGTGGCTGAAGTATGACTAAATCTTTAAGCTGTTACATTTACGAGACTCTGCTTGTCTCACACTCTCCATGCTATGTCTGACAGTTAAAACTTCAGGGATCAGGGGAAGCTTCTACTGATCAGAAACCCAACATTTGCTACACTTCTACACTATGTCACACACTATGCTGCTTCTCTGTAATATATCTGTCTAACAGCTCTCTATAAACTGTAGCCTCCTGTAATGTACGCACATATTCAAACTGGAGTTGAAGTCATAGGTCCATCTCTGTTTCTTTTTCCTCTCTACTTCTGGTTGGACTCCACCTTTTCACTGTCTCTATATCTTAGTCAGCTGTATCAGTTGGTCAGCAGCTCTTTGTGATCTCTCCCCCTCCCCACTCTATCTGTGGTTACAATAGTACACATCATTTTTATTTCTATATTATTGCTAATATCCAAAAAGACTGGTATGTGTGTGTGTGTGTGTGTGTGTGTCTTATTTTGCATTTTTTAGCTCAGGCATTTTGATTACTGCTGCCAGATTACCAGCATAAGCTGGTCTTGTCTGCTTATTTAAAGCAGGGCTGAATGTCCGTCATCAGTATTCCTTCAAACCTCTCTGTTTGCATCACTTTTATTCCGATGAGTCTTTATTTGGACTTTTCTTGGCATATGCAAAAGAGATGATTATAGGCACTTTTTTACATTTTATTGTAATTATTTTTTTTTTGTAATTTCTGGTCATTGTCTACTCATGACAGTAGAGAATTTGCCCACATCACAATGGTACTGTATTTTGTGCCTACCGCTGTGCAGCAAGCTCCCTCTTTCTGTATAACAGGTATGATGAGGCCATGTTGTGCAGTGGTGCTACATGTTCTCATGTGTCACCCACACAGTCCTTAGGATTTCGTTATGTCTTTTCACCAGCAGAGGTCCGCAGTGCTCAGTTATTGCACTGAAATGATGTAATGCCCCAGCTGGTCAGCCCATACTCAAATTAATGTGCGTGTGTGTAATGCTTATACATCAAGCATGTGCATATATAAGCACGTTTATAGCTTCAGCTTAAGTAAAACATAAATTATTATGAACACAAAATCATTTGTTTAATTTTATTTGTCGTGTGTTATAAAAATCCATATATTTCATCTGTATATTCTTTGACTAATCGCATCAGTCTGACTGTATTTGATAATGAAAGATGACTGTAACATAAAGGGACCAGCTGTTTGTTTACAGACTACAGATCAGTATTGCAGATTACTTTTCAAATGGCTACATTTATATACATTTTTAATAAACTCTGTTTTATATATATATATATATATAGAAAAAATACAATAATAATAACAAATATATATAGATATATATATATATAATATATATATATAGATATATATATATATATATATATATATTGTGTGTGTGTAAGCAATTATAATGTTAGTGGAAACTATGCTACAGGGTTTTTTTTATAATTGATGTTTTTCAATATAAATAAGAATAAATAATTTTGATTATGAATCAAAATCTATGAAATGATATTTTCTTATCATGTTTCGCAGGCTGTTAAAAAACCATCATGTGGTTTGAGCAGCAAATCCCAGCATGACAGGAAGAGGTGTTTTCCCATGGATATCTAGTGTCATAGCAGTATTTTCACACACACATGCTATCTATCACCATTGGAATCACACGTCTTACATGTGGCTGCACAATGCATTTCAGAGCATTTTGACAGCATATTCATTAAATACTATACTAGTTCTTTTAGCCTCCATCCTAGGCGTGTAGGATTGTAAGTTTGATGTGCAGCTATTAAATTATAACAGTTCATTGTTTTAAAAAACTACCATAAATTTGTAAATTTTAAGACATAATTTACATACATTAACAATTTACTGCTAAATTGTGTTTGAAGTAATAACTGATCTCATTAACATGTCTACTGTGTTCTCGTTAAAGCACTCTTGTTTTTAAACCCCCTCCTCCTGACGCCTGCAGCCGTTCATTGGTTGACCCAGTGGGGTTGGCATGGAAACACAGAATGAAGCATGCTAAATTAGGTCCTTAAGAGGCACACTATCTCTGCAGAGGCAGAAGCAGACAAAACACATATAGAACATAGAAATCTACGGTGGCCTCAGCAGTCATTATGGGTACTGTATTATACATTTGGGGCTACATAAGGGCTAGCTTTAATGACACACAAACAGCTTTGAAACAGATACATTTGAGATAGATCAGGCGATATAGCTCAAACGTTTATTCTAACGGGCTCTCTTGTTGTACTTCACTCAAGGCTGTCGCTATCACTTACAGTATAAGCATGAAAGCCACGTTACTGGGAACATCATGTGAATGGATGATGACAAAAGGCAGCATTCACTGAATGTTTATGTTTCTGTTTCCTCTTTGAAACCGCAGGAAACACACCAGCAGTTTTATGTCATGTAATTTATCACACTGTGCTGTGATGTGGGTCCAAACCAGCATGATCACTGCTCTAACCGGCCTGATTATAAAACTACGTGCTGTTTAAACCCATTTTAAAACGCTTTATTTCCAAATTGCAGGCGTTGCCGAGAAGCAAACCTGGGTTGTGTCAGAGCCTCGGGGGGAAACTATTCTTTTCCCAGGGAGATAGTTTTACCCTCTGCACCTGATGTGCTGAAATCCTCGTGTTTTTCTCTGGCGAACGTTGGTCCTCTCTTCTTAGCTTGCAGCCCCCGGACTCCTAAAGTAAACAGAGGTCTTTTGTGTCATCTCTGCAATGCTTTATTTGTAAAAAAATAAATAAATAAAAATAAGCCTCTGTCCTTAACTTCTTATTCCTAACACCAGACTCCTCTTAACATTACCCCATGACTCAGATCAGCTTCCTATCCTTAACCTTAGGTTTTGCTTAAACTACTAGAAGCTGTTAGTTGCTTTTAAATATTTTTCCCCCCCTGAATTTTCTGCCTTTATGCAATATTTAGATACTCTTTAAAGCCTTCAAATAATTATCTGCATTTAGTTCGGGTTCAAATCAAATGATCCACTCAGCCTGAGAGGCATTATTCAGTGAATGCATCGGCTGTATTTGACACTAAGAATAGCAATGACACATTCCCTAACCCTTTTCCTGATAATAAGGTATGCATGCAAGCGTTTTCACTCGCGGCTGATTGGCCGGGCTCTGCTGACATTCATGTGCTTGCTATTCAGGTCAGTGAGCTTTGAGCATGGATGTTGTCGGAATCATGTTCCTTTGAGGACACTGAATCCCGGCTGTAGTAATACGCTGAGCCACTGTCAGCGAAAATCTAAAATGTCACAATATCAGAAACAGGATATGACTCACAGCTTTAACAGATCTCGTCTTGCTAAGTACTCATATTGTTTTATTGATTAAATAGGAAACAGAACAACATAGATGAGACTATACACATAGATATTGTTCTCATCTGGGTATAAGTAGGGTAAGAATAAGGATGTGCCAGTGTACGAGCTGGAGATCTCATCTCAGTATCTTCTCTGTCTCACTCTAATGTCCACGGTGCCATTCATAATGGCTTCAGTCCACTGTCCGGTGGAAGGAGTGTTTTTTTTGTTTTGTTGTTTTTTTGTCCTTCCTCAAAACCAGTCTGTCCCATAGTTCACAGTGAGATCAGATCATGTTACATATAAGCAGGCAGACACAGAGATGCCGTACAGTTCAACATCTTGTGCAAAAATTAATGGCACATTTTCTGCTACATACATCCAGAAATAGGTGTGGAATGTAAATTTGGTTGTTTTGCATTCATTTATAGAGCTCCTGATGTTCTTCTCCTGACATAAATAAAACCGTAAAGAGACTGCTTATTATCAAAGATACTCGCTGGAAAGAAAGACAAAAAGATCTGACGGTGCCTACAAAAAGTGGAGGTAACAAAAGTTAAAAGTACTGTAGAAAAGATTGAACAAATTCTGAAAGTCTGTAGGAAAAGCACCCTTAAAAAGGCACTCGCCCATGTTGTGTGTGTGGTGTTCCCAGAAGACCTTTAATCTTGCTTTTCCTTAGTTACCTATGCTGCTGTGTGTTCAGATGTGACCCTGAACCTTTCCTGAGAGCATGTCCAGTTGGCTCAGCACCACAGAGCCAGGCTTGGTACTTTGGCTCCCTGTGGAGATGTTTTGTGCTTGAGTGCTGTCAGCCTCCTTGACTCTGTTATTGTTGCTTATGGTATAGTGATGCCAAGAGATGACAGAGGCAAGCCAAGAATTACAGTATAGAAATATGAATTAAAAAATGGTGGCCATGTTTTGGAAAAAAGTTGCAGTCAAAGCCATATTCTGTATTGTTAATTGATTCAGTCCGTTGTTTTATTTTCTTATCTGGGCGCTGCCACCTGCAGCTGCAGGTTTGTTACCAATCCTGCGGACAGGAACCTTGGACACGGGTATCTTGGTGCGAGGGGGTTCTTTAGCTTGAGGGATTTGAGAGGCAGTGTGAGACTGTGCACCGTGCTTCACAGGGATCTTTGAGTCACGCGGTAAACTGGTGAGGGCTTTCATCTGGGGAAGCTGCTGACTCTCCTCCTGGGTGCGTTTTGAGGTGGGCACAATAACCCCAACATCATTGATTTTATCTTTGCTCCATTCATCATGTGAGTTGAAATGGCGCCTCTCTTCTTCTAGCACAGGTGTAGTTTGGTCCCTGCTTGCTTCGTCATCAACGTGTTGACTTTCCCGGACAGGTAGCCTGCCTGCTCTGCCCCCTCCAACCACAGGTATTTTACTAAGTCCTGATGCCTTTACTTGTGGTATCCTCCTTTCTCTGGAGGGGCCCTGGTGGCTCAGTCCTGACTCATTATGTCGTTCATCCATTTTGGATGACATTGTTTGGGCCCCTTGGTCACCCATGCTACTCGGACTAGCCAGTTGGCCTGATGCTTGTCTGCTTCCTCTCATTTCAGCAGAGGCCTCACCTGTCGAAGGTGCAGGAGTAGAAGGAAGAGAACTGACAGGGCAAGGGGCAAGGGCAGAGGTAGGTGCAAGAGGGGCTTTAGGTTGAGAAACTGGGATCTCAGCAAGAGCAGGAGGGTCAGTAGATACAGAAACTTGAATCTGAGCAGGGGCAGGAGGAGCTTTAGACTGAGAAATTTGAATCTGAGCAGGGGCAGGAGGCTCTTTAGACTGAGAAACTTGAATCTGAGCAGGAGAGGGGGGAGCTTTTGACACAGAAACTGGGATCTGAGCAGGGGCAGAAGGAGCTTTAGATTGAAAATCTTGTACTTGAACAGGAACAGGCAGATCTTTAGATACAATAATCGGGGCTTTAGACGCTGGGATCTGACCCAGAGCATGAGGTGCTGGAGAAAGAACAACATGACTGGGAGGGGTTGGATCTGTTGTGGGAGCAGGCGGCATCTTATCTAAAGAGACTGGTGCAGGAGCGGGTTTAGTTGTAGGAGGAATCTTATCTAAAGAATTTGACAATGGAGTTGGGACAGGTGCAGGGCTGGTTTGGATTTTCGATGTGGCAGTCAGGGTGGGCGAAGGACAAGGATGTGAAACAGTTACAAGGGAGGAAGGGGTTTGTTTTAAGTCCATTGGGCTAGGGGTTAGTATAGACTTGGAAAGGGCTACAGATTCCAAGTTTGTAGTCATTTTGGAGGGGATATCGAATGCAGAAGAGGAAGTCTTAGTTGAAACAGAACAAGCTGGTGATACTGTTACTGGGGCTTGAGATTCTCTTGCAGCTGAACTTTGGGAAGGTTTGTATGAAGAGAACGTTTGCGGGTTCAAATTGTTATCTGGCTCCAATTTAGCAGGTGGAGGTTGGGTAAAAGCAACAGGGGTAGGAGGGCTATGGGTTACTGGAGGAGGTTTAGCTGGTGCAGGAGGTGGAGTAGCTACAGGACTAGGTTTACTTACTAAAGGAATCATTTGAGGAGGCGCTGCAATCTCTGATGGCATTTTACTAACTGTAGAGGTAAGAGCTGGATTAATTGAGGGAGTCTTGACTGTAGTGACCAGGGTGTTGAGAGGAGCTGTGGTAGTAGCAAAGGTGGAGCTTGGTGTGGATTTAATTGTCATCAAAGGAGAAGACTTTACTGCAGGCGAAAAGCTTGTCATCGTTAGAGGAGTAGTTGAAGGTTTTGGAGGAGTTGATTGAATTTTAATGCTGGTAGAAGGCTCAGAGGCTGGAGTAGAGTCTGAGCTTAGTTTGACTGAGCGAGCAGTGAAAGTGGAAAAGTCTGAAGTTGTCTTTGTTGGAGGAGTGAAGGATTTTGTTGAGCTTGTTGTAGGGATGGCTACAGGAGTAGCAGTAATGCTGACAAAGGTAGAAGTCAGCGGTAAAGAGATGGTAGGCTTGGAGAAGAGAGATGTGGATGATGGCATGACTTCAGTCATAGTAGCACTGATACTACTGCTGGCTTTCCCCCACTCTGCCTCCACATCAGCCATGATGTCTCCACCCCCTGTGATTGAATCAAAGGTCAGGAGAGAGGAGATGTCTGCCAGCAAGCAGCTCAGGCTGGTATCGCCGGGCACCAAGGGTGGTTCAGAAGCGAGTAAAGGTGGCACATGCTCGTTAGTTTTACTCACACTGCCTGCCGTCATCTTAGGAGTTACAGTCTCTGATGGGGTCGTGGCTGTACTGTCCTGTGATGTTAAGCTCGTGATGGGCTCGCCGCTCTCAGTCTCTGGGCTGTCCAGCGAACGAGGCTGGGGTCTGGGAGTGAGGGTGAGGTCCTCTTTGATGATTTCCACACTGTTGGCACGGGACGACATGAGAAGTGGGCTCGGAGGTGCTTCCTCCTTGTCCTCCTTATCCTTTGATCGGAACTTAACATTGCCAAAGAGACCCTTCAGGCCACGACGTTGCCGACCGACTGGCTGGGACACGGTGTGGACTCGGCGGTCCCCTGCTCCTCTCCGACCACCCCTCAGTAACGACAGGAAGCTGAGGGATTTGGCTGAGCTGGCAGAAGAAATGGAGGTGCGAGCATGGGAGGCAGCCAGAACGCCATCTTCACCAAGCGTTTCCTCTGCCTGCTCCATCTCTCCTTGACTCACCTCCTGTCCCTTCTCTTTGTCTGGCTCGTGCTCCGATTCTGGTGCAGCGCTCTCTGATAATCCATCTTGGGTTTTGCTCTTGTTAACAGGTGACTTGTTGTTTCCATCTCCTTTACTTCGAATAGAAAAGATGTTACCTGGTTTGCGCTTGCCAAACAGCTTGAATCCTTTTCTGATTTTTCCACTCGACTGGGATTCACAAGGCGAGGGGTCCATGTTCTCCATTTGTACATCCATCTTCTCTCTGCTTCCCCCTTTCTCTGTATCCTTCTGTCACTTGCTACAGTTGCTATTCTCCAACCAGTGGTTGAAGCATTTATATCCAGACCTTATCTTTATCTCTGCTTGTAGCCTTGCTTTACCTCGGTTGCTCTTGGTGCGTTTCTTTATCGGCTGTCTATCCCTCTCTCTCTCTCTCTCTCTCTCTCTCTCTCTCTCTTTCCTATCCAGCCCTTTCTCCTCTATTTCTCTCTTGAAAGCCCCTCCCCTTTGCCTCATTTTTTTTGTCTGGGTGCTCTCTCTCCGGTTGCCATAGCAACTGAGGAGCTAAGCAGCTTTCGTCAGCAATGCAGAGCCAGAGGCTGTCATCAACCCACCATGAACGCGGCTCTCTCTTCCTCTCTCTCTTGCTGTCTGTCTGATGACTGTTTACATAAACAGCAAAGACAAATGCCCCATTAATAGGACCAAATTTTGAATTCTGGATGATCTGGCTTTGTATAACCAGCTCATCCAGATTAATACAATGTACCTCTATATGCAGCCTAATCATCTTTTAATGGAACAGATTTGCTTTTATTCTAAATAAACCTGTTTTATTCACAGTGTTGCAGGAAACTACTGTAAGACACCCCAGTATAAAAAATTATAAGATTTTATTTTTTTTAAAAAAGAAAGAAAGAAATAAAGGCTATTAAACTAAAGTGCAACCATTTATGACATTTACCATTTGTAGATAATTACAATATTAACCTATATGCCTATTTGAGTATCATAGTGTTAATAGTAAAATGTTAGATGTCATTTTAGGAAAATATGATGACACAGTATTTTAGCAATTATTTGTCTCGTCGAAGTTATAAAAAGGTATAAAAATTAAAGCCAGGTCAGTCATGTGCATCATCTTAGCACAATCATCAAGTGTTATCAGTTTAATGCACTTTCTGCTTGATATTATGTACAAGCATATGATTTCTCCTTTTTTAAAATAAGCAAGTGTTGAATCCAAAAAAACAGATTTTGGATTGAATTTGATATGTAACCATTTTGTTTGTCTGAAGTATTTTTTTTTTTTAGAAATTAGACATTATTACCAGGTTAATGAAGGTTTGGGATAGAACAAGTATGGCCTCTTGTGGTTGCTGAAGAAACAACACATGGTAGAGTTTGGCTGCAGACGGCTGTAAAAATAAAGCTGCTGTCTCATCCACATGTATTCTTTCACCCAAATAAGTCTGAGTAAGTGGGTCAGCTATCTTTGAACTAATTTCAGGCTATGTTAAGACACAGTATGAGGTTTAAGGGTACAGGCTCACACTGGTATGCAGTTGCACAAAGGAACAAAGAAATTGGTCTATTATTGCAGGCAGAATTAATGATTGCAGCAGAGATGGATGGACATAGTTTCAAAAGAAAATGCTATCACTAAAATGTTTCCAATATATTTTTTATTTTTTTAAACCAGTTCAGCTTCAAGGAATAGTTTGTTGTTATGAGAGTACACATTCGCTTTCTTGCAGACTGAGACTAAGATGAGACGACTGATACCACTCTCATTTGTATGGTAAGTTCTGTACATGTATGTGCAAAATTTATGAAGACGTCCTGCACAAAACTCTCCTGTAAACCCACAATGTGTCATTTTAAAACTTTAACACTTTTTTGCATAGACTAAACAAATAAGACGTGTTAATTAGTGAGCTTTAGAGGTGTTGGTAGGTGGGTTTTGTTACCTTTGGACAAAGCTAGGTTAGCTGTTTCTCTCGGTTTCAAGTGTTTATGAAAGCTACGAAAACTGGCAGTAAAAAAAACATATCAACAATTCAACAGCCAATATCTCTTTCCAGAATCAATGTCCTATTTACTCTGGATACACCATACACCTCACTGTGTAAGCAGAAACCAACCCACCTATACAGAAGGATACGGATATCAACAAATATCAATGAGTGCTGTGTGAAATGTACAAAGAAATTTGATAGTTACCTAAATAGGGATGTTCTCTCCCCTTATTATTTATCAAATAAAAACAGTTCAGACTAAAGTTCGACAATGTGATGATGATCTCTTAACTTAGAATATCTTATACATAATTAAAGATCACTGTGTCATTTTTTTAGACATCATGCTCCATGACAGCAGGCTGCAGCTCAGCTTTGGCATTGTGGTCATTGTCAACTGTCTCAGAGGGAAGCGCCTCATATGTACGACGGAACAAAAAACGATTGACCAGAGTGATGATGAACATCTCCATGATCATCATCTGCTGACTGAGCACTGCAGGACAGAGAGAGAGAGAGAGAGAGAGAGAGAGAAATGAGGGTGTCAGATGGATTATTTCACTTCTCGTGTATGTAGTGCATGCAGGAAGATGTTTCTTACTGGATCCACGTGCTTGAGAAGAAAAAGGAGGGGCACAGGCGATGGTTCCATCCAAGGCCAGGATGTTAATAATTGATGTCTGAAGCTGACTCAATACAAGTACTAGCTAAAGAGAAAAGCAATACTTGGTCAGTGACAGTGACAGTATTTTCTACATGCAGTTAAAGGACAAGTAGATTATTTGAAGTGGGGTTGTACCAGGTGCTTATCCATAGTCAGTGTATTACCTCTAGTCTACTGTGATGTCACACCAGCTGGTAGTGCTTGTGTCGCTATTTTTAATGTTAAAATATATTTATAGTTTCCCTTGTTGGGTGAAGCAATGCAGGATAAATAGAAAATATCCAGTTTGTTTTAATATTGGTTGTGTTGACTCACTTGGTACATGGCATACTTGGGTACTATTTTGAGGCTGCGTAGAAAGCTGTTTGTGTTCATGAAGATGATGGCAACAGGCCAAAGGGAGATGATAGTGAGAACGCCGATGAATGGGTTAATCCAAATGGCTGTACCAGTGATCTCTAGCTGGAAGAAGAAGCAAAGGAGTATTTAAATCAATTTCATGCCATGTTCAGTTCATTTTCAACACAATCAGATATGTAAAGGAACAATTCAGATAACTTACATCTGAGAGATCAAAGTTGCCATTTGTCCACAGCACTATGGCGAGGACAGAGAGCACCGTCTTTAGGATTGCATACTGAAGAGCACCCAACTTTAACCAGAATAGCAATCGCCTGAATCATCCCATCAAAAAAAAAAATATGCACATTGGAAATGTGTACAGTCACAAGACAATGTGCATTTAATATATATATATATATATATATACACACATATATATAAACACACATATATATATATACCCAGCAGGACTGAATTAACTTAAAAAGCTCAATTTATGAGCAGCAAAGAACACAGACTTGAGTTATTTGAACAAGAACTGAATACCCTGAGTGTATAAATAGATATAAATACCTCGACATGGGCACCCGGGGTAAACAGAGGCAACAGCAGCAGCAGGGTCCTGTATTGATCCTGAAGGTTTTACCAGAAAACCGCTGCAGAAAAGCATTGCTACCTCCCAACTCCTCGATCATTAGAACTAAGACCTTATACACCACGACTGCAAAGTAACTACAGAGAAAAAGAGAAAAAGAAGTAATTATTATTATGGTCTGGTATGTATAAAGAGCAGATATAAATCAGGATGAGGATGGAGTAATAAACTGTATTTTCATAGTGGGGGTGAATGACCCAGCAGTTAATTGTATACTGTACTTGTACATAGAACGCACATAAAATTGTACTGATAAGTACATGGCAAAAATGATAAAGACCTCCTTCGTTTTATTGCAGTTGATGATTCATGACCGTCGGACAGCAGTGATCTTCAGCTAGTTCATACCAAGCTTTTAAGTTGTGAAGCAAACTTAGATTTAGGATGATTTATCCTACAGCTATCCTAATGACAGCTCGGAAAAGTTTGTTGAGCTAAAAATAATTACATAAAATTACATATATATATAATATAAAGAAGATATGGATTTCTGTTATAATCTGGATGCTGATATGCCGAACAAGATAATAGTTGATAATAAGTTCACTGGGATCTAGCTACTGGTTACAGCTATTAGATAACAGACACTGGACAGTGGTAGTTTTTATTGTTTAAGGTGAAAAAAGGATGAATGTTCAGAAACTAGAGAAGATTTGTGTGTTTGCATTTAACAAGAGCTCCCATCAGGCTTTCATCCTCTGGCCAAGTTAATTTGAGAGTTTTATCATACAAAAATGACAATTTATCTCGTTATCAGTTATGAATACCAATATCATGCACAGCTTTTTAGAAATATCAATGAAAGAAACCCCACTGACTAAATACTTTGCACTGTGTATTCATTTTAAGTAGAGTTGAGAGAAAACGCACCAGTTAGATGTCATGTCCGTGAACATGACTGCCCTCGGGATCCACATCCCAAAACAAGACATGGTGGCAATGACCTGAAACAGAAAAATACAATAGTGTGCAAAATGAGAGTATCAGCAGTACTAATGACTAATGTTAAATGGCATGGTTTGTTTTATGTTCTTTTCATGTTTTATGGGGTTGAAATAATTACATTTCGTGTTGCTTTTAGAAATAGCAACACACTCTAATAACAAAACAGGTCTGAATGCTTACTGGTGCTGCACCATTTATCCAAATGATGGTTGTCTTCTTGGGGTAGGGGAGTTTTTTATAAATATAGATGCATTGCTCCAGGTACAGCAGCAGGGAGATGCAGGACATGAGGGTCAGAACGGAGTACAGACAAAAGTCAAACACATCTAGCTCTGGTTTAAAACAGTAAGAGAGGGAGAGAGAATGGTTGGGATTATTACATAGAACAGTACATATATAATATATATGTAATATATATATGTAATCATCATGTCATTAGCTCAGACACATTGGAAACATTATTAGCAGGATGTGGTAACATAGTTTACTTACGCTTGATCACATCAATAGCCAGTGGCGGCTCCTGTAAACAAGCTGGATGAATGGTGCTGTTGGGAGCTTCGTCCATTGCTTGGAGATTCCTCTTCCACTTCCTCTTGAAAAATTGACTAAAAAACTAAAGTTTGAACACAAAAAAGTTTTAAAAAATCTTAATTGTTCCCAGCTTTCTCTCTCAGTAGAAATGACTTCAGTAAAGTACCATACCAGTAGGTTGTGACTGTATCAGTCTGTTGTTCCTTTACATCGCAGTGTCAGCCAGCACATTCCAGCAGTAGATTCAACAGCCTGTGTACTTTACCCTTTAGGTGTCCTTTAAGGAGGGAAGGTGGTATGACAAGTTAAGAGTTTAGACGTTTATGAGAGCAACTGCAGCTCATTCATTCACAGGCTAAAGTCGCAGTAATTAAAATAACTCCAAGGTCAGAGTTTTCATTAAAATGGTTAGACCCAGTGAGTGTGTCAGGAGAGATGAACTTTGACAGGGTGTGTTATTTCCGAGTGTTCAGACTTGGTTGATACACCCGACTTTATCTGTTTAATGGAGAGGTGATTGACACTGAGGTTATTCAACCTCTTCCCACCTAATCTGCTTATCTTGTTCCCTGGTTATATTGTTCCCATGCCAGACAAAGCGTCAACCACTCGATTGAGCATGTCATCAGCGCCTTTAATGATCTTCAACGTGCATTCTTGTGTCACAACTATCTCTGTGAATAAAACGACATCTGTGTGTCACAACCGCTTATACGGGGGGTTATATTCTGTGGCATCTATGATTGAAGTTGTAACTTTTGGGTTCATTTTCAAAGAACAGTTACACCATCATTATTGAAAACTGAGAGAGTATCGGGTAACACTTAGCATGAAGACCCCACCTATTGTGTGTTATGTGGGCATTCATAGTGAATTCTAATAATATTTATATAATAATAATTATAATATTTTATAATATACACTCATAAACACATGCACTAAATCAATAGACATAAAATACTATAGATGTGACTTAAAATGAATTCTAACTCCAGGTGTATTATGGCTGCTCACATTTCAGAAATCTCTGAAAGTGTCTTTTTTTCATGCATTTAAAATAATCTATGCTGCATCATAAGTGATTATTACGTAAAAAGCCAAATACCATCTATATGATATATTCAAAGTAAGAAAAAGACAAAATACATTATGTCAAGTTTTGTTCTCACTATGGGATGAAAGCGATGAGTTGCTGTGTTCTAACAAATCATTAACAATATAGCTAGAACTGTGACACCCAATACAACTCCCCCTTCCCCAAGACATGCAAGTACTCTTTTAGGTTCTAGTAGGAGCTCAAAGAAATACCTGTCATCTGTATACGAGTTGAATTGAATTAATTCAGCACAGTTTATTTTAAATGCATGAATACAGATCACACTTAGCACCAACAATAAAACAATATAATGAAGCATAGGAGTTGACTGCCACCCGGCTGCTTGGACTATCAACCACATCACCAACAGACCAGTACGGTGCTCTCTCCTTTTCTCTTCACCCAGTAGACATCAGTCAGACACAACACTGACAGCTGTCACCTTCTTAAGTTCTCTCTTAAGCCATCGTTGGACACCACTGGTGTGGTCTCAGGGTGTCTTTCCATGTGGGAGCATACAAATACCTGGGTGTTCAACCTCAACAACAAACTGGACTTGTCGGACACACAGACGTCCCGTACAAGAAGGGCCAAAGTCGTCTTCACTTACTGAGGAGAATTAGGTCATTTGGAGTGTGCTCGGGAGGGGGGAGCACGGAGAGGGACAAGTAAAGACTCAACAAACTAGTCAAAGAGGGCCAGATCTGTGCCGGACTGCCCCCTAGACTTCATAGAGGATCTTATATCAAAACACATTTGATTGAAATCTGGACAAATCTGTAACAGCTTAAACTGTTTATGATAAACATCAGAAAATTTGTGTAATCCATAAAGCATAAAGCGTTATTTTACAGTCAGGTAAACATTTTTAATTTGTCTAATTTGTTACAAACAGTGCAACAGGGTTTAAGATGAAGAATCACACATCGCATTTACTGTTACACATCACGCAACAGCAGAACTTCCCACATTAGCAGCTGTAGCTGCTCATTTCAGTCAGTGAAGTTAGTTATTAAACTACTGTGAGTACATTCACATGTGCTTTCACTCAGCCAGTATCAGTATATCTACACATTATTATCATCTACTAATTACTCAGGCAAATGTCACACCGTGCTGTGCATAATTTCCACTAAAAAGAATGTGACATGGAACATGAAACAGCTGACAGGAGCACAGAAAGGACTCTAGCCTACTCTTTAATCACTGGTTCATCTATGCCGCTTTAGGACACAGTGGATCAAACGTCACTGATCTTTCTGGCAATATTGTTACATGGTTTTATTCTAGTTTTATTTTGTGCTGTTACTTTCCAGCTTTCAAATCAGGATCATCATTAAATTGGAAAAACAACAACCCCAGATTGAATCCTTGGCATTAACACTCACGATTAATTGAAAAACAAACCCATACTGTAGCAAAGGATTGATCATGAAAGTGAAAACACTCTGTGGACTTCATGAAGAGAAGAAACAAGCTTTTTTTTTTTAAAAAGCTAAATAAATAAATTGAAACAAATAAGCCACTATAATTAAATCAATAAACACTGAAAGACAATGCAATTATAAAACCCTGAAAACAAATAAGTTACAAATATTTATAGTAAAATGAAAAATCTCATTGATTATAACTTTGTATTGAATGCAATCTGGATTTGGTCCTCACATTTTAAGCTGTATGTTTAACCAGAGTGTAAATCTATAATGTGAAAAATAAATATTAAAATTGTAAACACAAAGACTTTTAAATGTCATGTTAACAAAATGAAACCATTTGATAACTGAGTACTGCTCTTAATAATTGCACTGAGTTGAAACTAAGATACTGAGCACAAACAGTTGACAGGGTTGAAATGTTTCACCATTTTGTGGAGTTATATTAATGCATGGCTCCCTCTGCTCTTCATCAGACATGATCAGGCTTAGTTATTAAAGCTTGATTAATACTGACAAACAATAATTCTTTACATTTAAAATGTGATTAATCCATGTAGGTACGTGACGTATGTATGTAGACAATGAAGACATGTGTTGGCTCAAGGGTGAAAAAGCAGTCCCAGAGTTTTTTTAGATGAAATAATAACAAAATGTCTGAATGTCTTTGACTCAAGACAAAGTATGAATCGCCTCTGCTTCAGACTGGTGCAGTCTATGAGGTCACCGTACAGTCTCTTATGACATGATAACAGAATTGTTGCGGTGCTATTTAAAGCACACTAGATGAAGGGTGAAGATGGAGGATGGCTCCTGTGGAGGTGCTGAAGCTCCTGGTTTAAGGCATCATAACTGATGAGCTCATTGCTGGTGTACCTGCAGCAACAGTCAACAAAGTTCAAATAAACAAAGGAGGAGGACAAACCAGCAAACCGTCTACAGTTTCAAGTCATGTCCACGAACCTGCTAAGGCTCACTCTCCATAGTTACTGAGACTGTCTGGCCTCCGTCTGAAGGGAAACAAAAGAGAAGTTTTAGGAAAATCATCTCAAAAACATTTAACATACAAGTTGTGATGCAAAGTAAAACCAGACTTTCTGCCCTGCAGTTGTATACCTCAGCCAAACAGCCAAGTCAACATCCATGTGTGTCCAAAATCTAAATGTATGGAGTGAAACTTTGAAGGAATTTAATAAAAAAGATATTGTATTTGTTCATGTACATATTCAACCTGAGAGCAGAAGGTTTATACAATCACCACAGTTCCAAACTGGGAACCCAAAATTAGGGTGCCAATTCAGTATCTGACAAAATTTACCCATCTGAGTTATGGTGTTGAATATTGGTGTAAATGTGTGAGGTTACAGTGTTTCTCGACCTTTGACCACTGAATACTAATCAGCTCATCCTCGAGTCCAAGTGCACGTTTGTGCCAAGAAAATAAAAATTGACATCATGTTCACAAGAACAGGACATACAGATGGATCTTGAAATCATAGTACCTCCAGCCGTGGCCATTGCCAGTGCAGAGGCATAAGAATGTAAGATGTATGTAAGCAAAAGGATCAACAACAAACCTGTCTTTTCTTTGCTGTCGTCCGCTGTGTGTACAGGGTGGGCCTCCCCATCAGCAGGGCTTTGACTGAAGTCACATTAGAGATTAACACTTAGCAAACAAAACTGATATTTGAAACAACAAAATAAAAAACAGTATTCACCTTTTGCCATTTTGCTGGAGGATGCTGTTAGCTTGTTCAGGATCTATGTGCACCGATCTAGTAACAAAAGAATGTCCATCTCCTAGACTGATAGAGTAGAGATAAAGACGGCATTAGTTTGAATGGATGAATTCAGGGTTAATTGTCTAATCTTATTTTCTCTACTCCACTAAAAGAACTGATGTTATAGAAAAAGTTCATGGCAGACTCACGATGAGAAAACAGGAAATATCCAGTACTTTGCTTCGGATCCAAACACCTCAGCTACATTACGTCTAAAGCCGAGAGAAAACCCACTTTTGTCTGGACCATTCGTGAAGACAGGAGCCCTAAATGCCTCTGAAAACATAAAAATATAGATAGTCAGTGGTGACTTTAAAAGGATACAAGTTGAATTAAATGGCACATTTATTTATAGCTACCTATAGTGGTTCTGTTCTTTCCCACAAGCCACAGATGATAGCTGAGAAGTGACAGGATGCTGATAAAAAACAGGGCCGCCACAAAAAACAGAAACAAGATGTGGAATTTGGCATGCGTGTCAGGCAGTTGTTTCTTCAGAGGGGGGGAAAAAAAAGAACAGAAATCTTGTCAATCATGGAAAAAGATATTTCTTCTCCTCATGTCAAATCATCTGTATCCAACAAGTGACTGGGATGGACAGTTCAACTTTGCACCATCCATTATTGTCTTAGGGTTTTTTGCTGAACACAATATACTTCTTTACTGTTGGACCACATGAACAGGAGCCATTGTCCCATGCAAAGCAGCATGCTGAACAGGATCACCTGATCTCATCACACTCTTTGGAACCGCAGTGCCACAAAGATGCAGACTAGCGGCTGATCACATGCTGTATCATAGTTTTAAAACCAAGCATGTTCAAAGTTTTTAAAACCAAAGCTGCTGATGGCTTATCGTTTGAGAATGCAGATCTAAAATTACAAAAAAAAAAAAGAAAGAAAAAGGAAGGAAGTTTTGGGACTTACGGTCCAGAATTTGATGAAATACTTGATGACTGTAGCACAAATTACTACACAGTAGAGTGAGGCATAGGCCAAGAACAAGATAAAGTACTTGTAGTTTGAGAATCCAACACAGTTATTCACCCTGAAATGAAACATAACGGATAACATGAGGCAGAAAATGAAATATGCTTTTTCTCTCCAGAAAATCTGAAAGAAAATCAGCTTAAATGTATAGCTGAAGAAAGTCCTACCAAGGGCAGTGATGATCCATTTTCAGCACACACCTTTAAGAGTGAGAGTAAGGAAAACACGAGGTCAATATTTTAAAAAGTCAATGTGTTTTTATGTCATATATCAGCAGTTAACAACACATTCGCTATTTTCTTCGCTTTCAGTGACCAGAAGCTGCAGTTCATGTTTTCTCACAGTCAGAAATAACACAATAATGTATAAATTAGAACTAATATATATTTTTTTTATGTTTTCAAAGTCGCTGTGAGAATTGAGAGAGAAAAACATGTCATTTCTGGAAAACATAAAAGTAAAAATGATGAAACGGTTTTAAATCTAGGGCGAAAACACTCACATCTCACAGGTTGAGCAGTGATGGCAGCGGTCGGGTTTGATCAGCTGGCAGTGGTCGCAGTATCGGATAGCTATTTATACAAAATGAAAGCAGAATTATTAAAATACTAGTGTATAACTATTGCCCCCCTCACACACACTCACACAGTGCTCTTATATGAAAGACTGAGCACCATCACAGTGTGTGTCTCTGGTAGTCCTGCTCTTCTCAATGTTTAAACCACAAAATGACCATCTACCTCATTTATTATTAGGTCCATTTAATGAAGGGATTATTTTTAGAAAGTGTGAAAATGTCACTATGAAACCAAGGAGATGAGGTCAGAATTGTTGATGAGCAGAGATGTGGCTTGTAGAGATAACAAGGTGCACCTGAGTCCAATTAACCCTCTTAACACACACAGTTCAGTAAACACAGAGCAGAAGAGTACTTTGCGTACAGTGTTGTACTTTTAGCCAAAAGGGGAAGAGGGCAAAATGTAGCAATGCGTTTACGCAATTTTATTGCCATTGCTTATTTGAGGTTGTGCATGAATGACAAACACGAGTTGCCACGACAACCGTTCTTTGTGTGCAAGAGGTGACAACAGTGAAACGGTTACTTAACGGGGTTTTCCCTGATGGTGCGCTTTAAAGCAACTACTGGGTGTGAAAAATAATAATAAGGGGACCACGGTGACGGCCTCACCTCCGCCTGCCGTGCGCGTGTACACGGGTAAATTCCTCGCCACTCTCTTCAAGATCTCTTGTTGTGTCTCAGCTTGCTCCTCTCGCTCGTACAGCTCCTTCTCTGCGCTCGGCAGACTGAACTGACGGGAGGAGTGAAAAAAAGAGTGGAAGAAAGTTAAACAAATGCGTGATGGATGAAATTTAATTGTTGAGTTTTGTATGCATGTATTTAAACGTAAGAAATATTCATAGGAAAGCATGGAGTCTGACACCACACACACACACACACACACTCCTGACTTACTGCTTTTGAGGGTCCAGCTGGTTTAGACCCAATCGCTGTCCAGTAGGACCATATGAACATGGTGAGGAAAACATGAAAGACGACCAAATAGCTGACTGTTGAGAAAAATAAAAGTTTTATTTGCAGTTATATTTCTATGTATAAGCTTTAGTGTGATTAAATAACATGAGTAATTAGAGCATCACTTACTCCGTTCTGCATTATTTGGGATAGTATCTAGATGAGACAAAGAAAAAGAATATATTAGTGAGCAGTAAGGAAAGTCCTGAATGCATTACTATACATACCCCATCACACACACACACACACCAACCCCTTTCTTGCACCATGCGGGCAGCAGCCTGGCACGGCCAGCAGTGACCCACCCATGACAGAGAGCTTTGTTTAAGCAGCAAGGAGGTCCCTGTCCTGATCCTGACCACGGCCTCTGACTTACAGGCATTAACTACAGTCCCTCTACGTGCTGAGAATGGTATCATCAGTTCCAGGCTGAAACGTGGCACGCACAACTGATCAATACATTAAGACCATTGAGCTGAACTTCTTTCAGACTGGTTTCAGCTTGGATGGTCACATCTGATCATGACATACATGTAGGAATTCATATCCTCTGCTGGGCGATGGCTCTGTGAACAGTTTGAAGCAGATTATTTCATAATCAGTCTCGTCTCTTCGCCCGATTCAATAATTCGTCCCCATGCTTTTGGACTTTGACATCTCTTATGAGCTCCTGTTGCATCAAATGACTTCAGTTACAGCTTGATGGCCACAGCAGGCATGCACGCTGTTATTACAAATGTTTGGGTGAAAGTGATTTGTCAGTTTATGAACATAAAACACATAAAAACTCATGTCATGTCATGTTGACCTCTGCATCACGACATTGGATTTCCTCTCCCATAAGTTATACTGCACACTATGACATGCATGTCAATGTTTAAACAATGTTGCAATAGTTTTAAACGCATCTAATCAGCTTCAGCCACATCAATGGAAGCAAACAGAGAAACGGGTCAGCAGCAGCCGAGTCCTTCCGAAAGCCACAGTACTTACAGACACAGAGCTCCACGACGTACGCGTAGTAAGACCAACCTACAACCAGGTTTATGAAGAGCACGGGCACCCAGTTCAGAGCCCGTTTACACCACCTCAGTGCGTGAGAAGGAGCCATGTTTAATCCGTGTAAGACATTAGCTGCCGGAGACGTCACATCCAAAAGGGTTTTAAAACAAACGAGCCAAAGACTGGACCGGGAGCGCACGCCACAGGCACAGCGGAGCATGCGCAGATGGGGTTTGTAGTTCTTACGCAGTCCCGTATGTGATTTAAAGATTATTTTAGCGCTCGGTCGTTTTGAAGCAGAGACGGACTTTTATTTAAATCATCTCATCATCATGAGTCTAGTTTTATATAAAGCATGATATTCATGTCGTGCATCTGTTAGGTACTGCTTCCTCCTTCGTGTGGCTCGTTGCAGTATTACAGTACTGTAACTCCGCAACATGTCACTTGTTTATGTCGTGTGTTACGTTACGTATCCAGGTGGATAAACAGCGCTCCAACCACCTGCACAACCGCAATGCCTGCAACTCCTGCAACCAAGACAGAGTGGACAGCATGAGTGACGAGGTTTTCACAGCGCCGTTTTGAAGCTACGGTTGAATAATAACAATAATAATATATTAAAAAAAACTCCTATGTTCTTTCCTAAACACTTTTCCTTGACATTGATGAGACCAAAGGAAAGATGTGAAGGAGAGTTCACGAGAACTTAGGAAAAAAAAAAAGACATCCACAGTGTCCAGAGAATGCAAGCGCTCTGACGCGTCATAACGCGACGGCGGATGTTATCGACGCGTTTCTGATAAAACTACAAAGTTCAGGATGGACTACAAAACGCGCATCTGAGATATTTCTCCACGTGCGCTCCTTAACGCAGGAGAAATAAACGTGGACAGCTCGGTGAGAAATATAACTTCATTACCGAGATCAGATTTGGAATAATAATAAAGGAGTACTGTCCATCTGTCACAAACATGAAAAAAAGTGTTTGTCACGGTGAAAACGGACGCACATCTTCCTGTCCACTCATATATAAACATATTAGTAAGTTATGTGAAAAGATGGTTGATTAATAATCAACAAAACAGACTATTCAACCGTAACCTAAAAAAAATTGTGCCACTGGCCCCCCGCCATGTTGGCCACCTCCCAGCTGATCTAAAAATGGGCAAAGACATGGATCATCAGTGGAACTGAGGGGGAATAAAGCCTGGGTGCTGTAAGAAGACGCATGGCACCTACCTTCAAATCATTTAAATGGTGAGTTAACAAATAATTTACCCTCAGTACAGTTGTCAAGAACTGGGAAATTACCTTTTGAGACCCAAAGTGTTTTTTGTACCAGGCTGTAAACATTTATTTCTGCTGTGTTGGATTTTTAACATGGGGGCTTATGGAGATTGAAATGTTCTGTAACCAGCCTCAAGTGGACACTCGAGGCAAAGTAATCTAATCATAACAAATAATAATGTGTCTTGTTATCCTGCCCTACTATGCGTATGTCCTCAGTAAGAGTAGAGTAACAAATGACAGGAGACAAAAGAAATCCAAGCAATATTTCAATGTTCTTTTCAGCAAAGGAACATCACGTACACTGTATGTTACACTTGAATAAACCAGTTTTTCTTTTTTATTTGTTCATCTTAATGAATAGCACCCTGAGATCTGTTATGTACGAGATTAATGCCAGATTAATCAAAGTCTGTAAGGCCAATAAATATGACCAAAACATGATGAGAGATTATTGTGCACTGCGTTTGGAGGAAGCTTTGCGACGAGAGCGTGACTCTCTTTTAGGTGAGGATGGAGAGGAAGGAGGGGAGAGAGAGGAGGGGGAGGCAGAGGCAGACGCTGGTGACGAGTCGGGAGAAACTGAACGTCTTCTGGTGGGACTGCTGCTGGGAGAGCCACGGGGTGAAGAGTAAGGTGACAGAGCCTGGAGCATACGGCCACTCCGCTCCTGGATCACATGCTGAACATAAACAGAGACAGAAGAGTTTTACTGTGGTGTCATGTTATGCTTACGATGGTTTCAGAAAATATTTCTGATTAAATGTTATCATTTTCTTGTGTTGAACTATGGATGACATTTTTGATGCTGAAGAAAACCTCTAAATGTGATGATTAGTCAGTGATGATGATGTTTTTTAAGCATATTTATGGATATGTCCCTGTACAGTGCACGTTGTGAGTATCCAGTCAGTTTCTATGTTTTACTTGATTATGAGTTGAGTTATGACCATGAGGCATGGTGTATGAGGAGAGCACCAAGTTATTTCTTTTTCTTCTTTCTACATAATGATCCACGCATGAAAGTTCTTTGATTCAAATACTTTTTTTCTATTCTCATGTCTATCTGAAGCTGGAGTGAGCAGCTGCTTTGCTTAGTTTAGTGTGAAGATTAAAAACTAAGGGAAATGGTTACCTTGCAGTTGAAACCACCTCTGTAGTTTACAGAACAACATGTAGTATAAATGTATATGTAAAAAGGGGCAATTTGAGTCGCCACTGGTTATGTTAAAACACACAAAAATTATTTTCTACATATTAATCAAAATAATATAAATACACAACAAAAGATTTTTATAGATTTTTTTGATAGATTTTTTAGATTAATGTAAAAGTAAACGTGCCCAGGCTCCTTCAGGTCCAAAAAGCTCCAGGAAGTTGCTAATGAATTCTCGTGACTTCTCCTCCCACTTGTGGATGAGGTCTTGACTCTTCTCCTCCACTCTGTAGACAAAGTGTTTGGACTTTTCCTCCACCGTACGGACGGTCTCTTTCATCTTGTCCACCTGGTTCTGGAGCCGGTATTTCTTCTCCTGTCAGTAAAATACAAATGAAGTGACCATCACGATTTGAGATAAAAAAAAAAAAAAATCAATTAAATATAATATCACAGACATTAATGAATCCAACGTTCAGTTCTCGAGCTGTGTAGCCTCTTTGCAGGTTGCGTCGAACGTAGATGTCATAATCTCGGACAATACGAGTGATCAGATCAGATGTGGAGATGCCCTCTGTCCTCTGAGTGGCCACAAACATCCCTGATGTAAAAACATAAATGATTAATTCATGTGATGTGAGAAATTACATAATTAAACTTCTGACGATGAACTGATGGGTACTTTTATAAACATTCATATCTTCACCTGCTTCCTTGATGTGTTTATAAACATCCTCTGATCCAGCAGAGGTGTATGGGATATCATCATGGGCCACGAAGTCAATCTGTGAGCAAAATATTACAGCGTTCACACAGATCGAACACCAGGCATTTTTGCTGTCGTCGCTGTATGACATTGTAAGAAGCTGTGTGACCTTTAACCTTATGTTTCTGAAGGAACTCTGTGGTAAGAGTCCAGGGAGCATCCCGCACCACCTCGTCAACATAGCGGCAGTGTCTCAGGGCATCATAGCGTTCATCCTCGGTCATCACTGTGTAGCCCTTAAACTTGTGGGTGAGTTCGTCACTGCAGACTAGGGACACAGAGACAGAGATTACCTGTCACACAGACATTGTTCAGACTAATCAAGAAGAATTTTGGTCCTTTAAAGGCCA
Source organism: Larimichthys crocea (assembly GCF_000972845.2). Lineage (NCBI taxonomy): Eukaryota > Metazoa > Chordata > Actinopteri > Sciaenidae > Larimichthys > Larimichthys crocea. Next base: position 2,379,323 of record NC_040032.1, read on the forward strand.
TTTTGAACCACCTGCAGGTTTTCATACCTCCTACTATAAGGTGTGTGTTGGGGAATACATTTTTGGCCTGCATCAGAGCCCGAGCGTGTCCCGAATGGAAAAGATCAAAGATTCCATCAGCGTAGACTCGCACAGGACGATGAGCTAGAAATATGATAAGAAATATGAAAACATGTTTTTCAATACCAGCATAACATTACAAAACCTCAAATTCTTTGTTTTGTTATTCATAAAGATTTGCTGAAATACTTTTATTCTTGTTAATTTTTTAAACAAATGGCGTGACATACTCCCAAATCAGTCAAATAACTAGCAATAAAACAACGTTGTACTGATATTCAAATCACTTTTTACAGTTGATGTCAGCTGATACCAGCATGCATGAGTTAGTAATCCTCCTACTAGTCTTCCCTTATTTCTTGCTGCCACTAGCTGTGTCTGGTGACCTGACTAGCTGACCTGGTGTGCCCCTCCGCGCTTGGGCAATGGTCAGCTTTTCATGAAGGATGTCTGATTCATAACCAGTCGTCTTGGCAAAAGCAGCTGGCTCCCGCAGAGCCTGAATGCAGAGACAAAGCAAAGAGACCAGATGAGAAAAAACACATGCTGAGTTTGATCAAACGATGCATTTTTCCAATTCAGCTCATCCATCTTCCAAACCACGTGTCCTGTTCAGGGTCTCAGCATGCCGCAGCAACTTTCAGATTTACCTAACGTGCATATATCCATGGGAGGAAAACAAACAGTGCAGGTACAGTAACAGTGTTACAGCAGAACTGCTGTTATAAGCTTTAATTGAATATACTGTAATTATGATCAAATATAGATAAGATTCGATAATATCTTCAAGACAGATGTGAATAATCTCAGCACTTTATAGTAATGAGCATCTCGTTATGTCATGGGCTTTTTATCTGTGCAGATAAATAAACGCAGCTTTATCTGCTGTGTTGTAAGTTGTACTTTGAACTCTTGAGTCTGCTCGAATGTCTGATGTTTCATGTTCTGTGTTAAACTATAATATTGTATAGTATTGCAGAAATTGTGTGTGAGTGCTAATAATTTCAGTTTGCTACCATGTTTATAATTTACAGTCAGTCATGATTTCTCACTTTACACCGTTGAGCAGGAACATACTTTTGCAAGCCTTCGTATTTTTCCATAATCAAGACATAAATGTTCGATGTTCTTGTCCAGCATGTGTTAAATCCTGATACATTTAGAGCAATAAAAACGGATTACAACAGAAGTGCTTCAAAATAAAAGGCTGTAACTAAACACAGTGAGAATATGCAGTATGAATATTTTTGTATGTGTCTGAAACATTCTACATCATTTTGCTGTCTTCAGCAGTGCTTTGCTCTACTACTGTTTGCTTTTCACAGCTGGGAGCGCTGACTGATTGTAGGTAATACACTGACTTTGGATAAGTATCTCATACAACCCCTCTTTAAAAAAAATCAGAACTATCCCTTTAAAACACGAGTCATAGTCACCTCATCGCCTCACCCAGCTTATCAGTTACCTCTCCACTCCCACACCAGAGAAGTTTCTAATCAAAACCACTTAAAAAAAAAAACACAATCTCATACATTGCACTTGTGTTCTCACATCCAGTGTCACCACAAAATAATGTCCAAAAGACAAAGGTTTGAAAAGAGAAGTGCAGAGTTTTCATATGATACGAAATATAGTGTAGTGAAGAATGGCCGTGGTGGCCATGTGTCATGTTGACAAAGGAGGATTTACCCTGCGGGGGCCTCCTTTTTGGCTTTGGGAGGCTGCCTGTTGCTGCTGCTGGTTGCTGCCTCGACCTCGTCTCCTTCCAGCCATCGTGGATGTTCTGCTTGCTCGCTTCTTGCTCCTCTCAGCCGGCCTAACTACTGCACATGGGGGATGTCTAAGCTCGTGTGTGTTTGTTAAGTGTACATCCCACCAACCTGCCTGACCCTGATGACGGAAGAATGTAACGATCAAAGTTCAAGACAGCCTGGTAAATGTATTCAGAAACGTAAATTGCACTTGTTATCAGTGCTTGTGAGGACTTTCTGTTTCTTCGTGTACACAGACACTTGTAGCAATAGGATGTTGTATGCAATGTTACACACATTAGCAAAGTATCTGCAAGTGAAAAATGCTTTTGTTTTAAAAGGATTCACACAAGAATAGAGGCTGCTGATAGTGTAACATTTTATGCTGATGGAACCTAAATAGAATCATACATAAAGTGAGTATGTGCTGACCCACCGTTATACTGGCAGCCTTTGGAACCAAACACATGTGTTCCAACATGTCACAGGGCTGTTGCCCAGCAGCCTTATGCTATTATGTAATAACTGTTGCCAATATAGTTTGGGTACAATGCTTCCTTTCTTACTGGCAGGGATTTTACGTGTGATGATAAGATATCACATTGGGCCACACCAACCCTGCCCAGTTGCTGTAACCACACTTCCAGAACCCGACCAACCCATTCAAATCTTTAAACACCTCTAACTTTGTAGTCCACTACTTGAATGTAGCTTTGATTTTTCTGTTGTATTTTTATTTACGAGTGCTATTTTTCTCTATCTTATGTACCTTGAGTTACTATAACAAGTACATTTTCCCCTATGTGCGATGAATCAATGAAGTCTATCTTATCTTAAAAAAAATCTAACTTAAATATACATTTACCTCTTCAATTAATATAAATTATGATAACTTTAATGCAGACTGAGTAACACAATGCTGTCTAGCAATCTAATATATCCAATACAAATCCAATACAGAATATGGGCTGTTTTTGTTTTATGTAATGATCATTATGTGGCGATATAGCAGTGATAGGCAGACATAAGTGCATCATAGAACATAAATGTTTGTTTATTTATTGGCAGTGTATTTAACTGATTATTAATTTAGGTTAACCTTTATGATACATCTTTTCCATTTTATTCCATCATTTTTTTTGGTTGAATCATTGCCTCATGCAGCCGATTGGCTCATTAAATAATTCTGTGCTGCCAGTTTTCTTTCAAAGAAAATGTTTATTAAAATGAAGAAATGTCAGTTGAACCTGCAGGCGTGGGCAGTAATGGATTACATGTTATGTAATCCGGATACAAACAGAGGTGTATTCTGTTACAGTTACAAGAAAAAAAGATGTAATCAGATTACTGGTGCTTTTAGTCAAAAATGGGAACTATTATCATGACAACAATTTTAAAATATCTGTCTCAAGTGAAACCATGGCTAATCTCCTCACTGCTGCAGGTTGACCAAACAATATGAATTATACACACAAGTACTGTCAACACATTTACACAAAAGTTACCTGTAACCGTTATCCTCACCAGGGTCATGGTGGGGCTGGAGCCTATCAGCTGACTTTGGGTGAGAGGCAGGGTACACCATGGACAAGTCGCCAGCCTATCACAGGGCACATAGATACAAACAACCATTCACACTCACATCCACACCAATTAACCTGTTAAGTGCATGTCTTTGGACTGTGGGAGGAAGCCGGAGTACCCGGAGAAAACCCATGCGGACACGAGGAGAACATGCAAACTCCACACACCAGGACAGTGTACCACAGTGCCAATTATATTCAGTGTTGAACACAGGAAACACATGTCATAAAACACTTTGTTATAATATTTATGTATAAATGTAAGAACTGTTAGCCACACTAGCTGCTAAAAATACCGTAGTTAGTTCAAACTGAAATATCTAAAACGTGACTTGACATTCATGGTCCCCAGGGGATGCAGCTTATTGACTTTTCTTCTGACACCACATGACTGTGCCAGGTGACCCCCCACAGTCCAGATGGTTTGTAACACAGCTCCATCTGGGAAGTCTTCAATGGAAAATGTTTGGGAAAGGGGCAGGCATTTTCAAAAAAAATATAGACGAGGTGATTGGATGAATCAACTGTGTATCACCATCTGACATGGGCAGATTTTAACTAAAAATAAATCTGATCAATGAAAGATTAAACATAGTTAAACCTCTCCTGTTGAGAAAAATTCCAAAGCTCTGAAAAGTTTATGACATTGCCCAAACAGGTTGTGCACATTATACTGTAGTCCATCCACTTTCACTCTGATTTCCTGCATATGAATACGAATTGGTTCAATAACAGAAACTAGGTTGTTTGTGCAAATCCAAGTCAAGTTCAGTGGAAATGAATAAAACAGACATAACCGGTTCAGGAGTGACTTCAAAGGAATGTTTCACCTGTGAACACAATGACCTGGGGCAAGGGGTGTGGTTATCTCGGTGAGAACATGCGGGGCGGGAGGATTGAGAATGAGGACTGCTTTGGTATTCCTCCTCTCACTTCCTGAACGCTGCCTAAATATGTGGAGCTGCAAACACAGGACAACGTGCAACATTCTGAACCTTTCACACAGGAACTGAGCAGAAAACAATATCCCACAGCAAAGGTAAGACACTAAAAACAATGAAGACACAATATACTTTCTCACTGTTGGCAGATTGGTTAAGGTTAAACCTAAGGCAGACACTGAACAATAACATGAGGACTCTACTGTAGCAGAAGAACTTAGTCGACCAGATTTCTGCAGATTTCAGTTTCGCTTACAAACACAATGTCATTGGTTGACATGAATAACATGTAATAACAAGTGGGTGGAGGCAGAAACAGATTGTCAGTCTTCAAGTTACCCATATGACCATAACCATGACCAGTTTCAGTGGATAAGTAACTGATCTCTTTGCTTTGCTTCGGACCAGTGAGATTTTCATCATTGTTATTCAGTGTCAAAGAAACTGAAGGGTTAGGACAGCTTCCTTCTTTTGTTGTGTCAGCCGTGTTATGTACTATATTATGTTTTTTTTTTTTTTGTCTGACTAGTGTAGTTTTATGGTCTCACTGTGATATGTGTCCTTACAGATCATTTACGCGAGCTGGTGTAAAGTATGTTCCTGTGGCACTACTATCTGGCACTACAGCTGCTGATAACTATTCAAATATACAAAGGTAAACGCAGAAAGATATGCTGAAATGTGAATATGCTGTCTGTAAACACACATACACACATACACACACCCACACAGACACAGTTTTGGTAGCAGGTATAGCAAGTGTACTGAGAAAAAAAAGACAGTTGAGCAACAGTTGAGAAACTAATATTTAAACATCCGTCACTGTGAAGACAAAGGCACTATTGACAAGGCTCTCAGCTGACAGACTGTATATGTATACATCTATGTTTAATGTCACTGATAGCAGCTGATGACATTTCATAAATGTGATGCTATAAATCTACCATCTAAGCAGAACATGAAATTCACTGTGTGAATATGCTTGTTCATTTGTATTTTTTTTTTATTCGGCGATGAAAACTCTGTGTGTGATGTTTACAAAATGTAAAGAAGAGAGCAAGAGGGAAAAATCGATCTAGGTGTGACGGCCAGTTCAGATCAAAATCATCATCTTGTTGTAAACACAACCTCATTCTCTTCTATAACTCTTAGTAGAAACAGAAATAAGTGTTTGTTTTTTAATGTCTTAACTATAATTCCCTTTTTTCTCAATTGTCAAGTAGTAGAAGTTTCTGTTGCCTAATGATCAGATTGTTTAATATTACGAAATGAAGTGAAACACCATAGTCTGTCTTGCGTATCATTGTTTTCATTTTCATTGTCACTGTTTTCATACTTACTGGTTGTCATGACTACAACTTCTGCCAGTGTAAGACTTAGTCAACCTTTCTCATGATTTGTCTTTCTAGTTGTAGACAGCTTTAACCTAGTATTTTTATAATACTCCCACACTTAGTCTTGTGTGCATTATGTCACTGATGATGGCAGAAAAGTTGGATGATGAATATTCAAAGGTTTCCAAAGAACTTTCTTGAGCAATGCTTGTTAAAAATAGTCATCTTTTTTGTCATCCTCTACTAACCACACCTTTCTGTTCCTCCCTTTTTTTCCCCCTCGCCCTTACTCTCAGCTCAGGGATGTGACGAATTTACAGATCTAGGTCTCAGTCATGCAATCATTGGAACCAGCCTCAAAATTAGGCTGCTGCTGTACACCAGGGATAATGTCACCTGTGGCACCCTGATGTCCCACACCAACCTGCACGCCCACCCCCAGTTTAACCTGTCCAGACCAACCACATTCATTATTCATGGGTATCGGCCCACTGGATCCCCACCAATGTGGTTACAGAACATCACGGAGATGGTGCTGGCCAGAGAAGATGTTAACATCATAGTAGTTGACTGGAACTATGGAGCTGCTAATGTGAATTATTTTAAGGCAGTGGAGAACACACACAAGGCAGCTGACAACCTCACTGCTTTTATTAAGAAGATGCAGGTAGGAGATGTATCCAACACCTCTCTGTGACCACCTCTGCTGTTTTTGGATAGAAATTCCATACTGACTGTGTTGTGTGTAACAATGTTAATGACTGATCTTTTCAGGAACACGGCTCCTCTCTGAGCTCCATCCACATGATCGGAGTCAGCCTCGGTGCTCATATATCAGGCTTTGTAGGTGCCAACCTGAATGGGTCTATTGGAAGAATTACAGGTAAGAGTTTGACATGAATTCAAGTAATTAGATCATTAACAATAATAATTATATAACATTGACACTTAAATAAACTTTTATCGCTAAAATTCAGTAACTAATGATACAGAGTTTGGCCAATGTGATTGAGTGTATGAAGCATTTTGGTCATGGCTGAGGTGCAGTAACATATCACAGTTCAAGTTTTGCCAAAGAGTCACCATTAGGCGTTAGATAAATACAAAAATAAATCTCTCTGTGTAAGAAATTTAATAAAAGATCATTGAGACAAAAAGTCAAAGTCTTTCAAATAAGATGAACATTTCAGTCTGCCCAATAGTTTTTCTTGTTATTGTTGTATTGGGGAATAAACGTGAAGCTCTACTGATGTGATGTTTGCAGCTCTGGATCCTGCTGGGCCACAGTTTACTGGCACGTCTAAAGAGGACAGACTGGACCCCACAAATGCCCAGTTTGTGGATGTCCTGCACACGGACATGGACGGTCAGTAAAACTGAAATACTTCATAGACATTGTTTTAAATTTGGGGAGGATTTGTGTGTGTAAAATTCAGTTATTGTCATGTGCTGACTATGTTTACAGCCCTGGGCTTCAGAGAACCTTTAGGTCACATTGATTTCTATGCCAATGGAGGAGCAGACCAACCTGGCTGCCCAAGGACCATCCTTTCTGGTAAGGTCTTTAAAATGATACGAAAAATGTGTATAATACCACTATCAAATTGCTGGTGGTTTATCTTAGTGAATGAGAACTGGAACTGTTTGGTAACAGTCCCCTTTCTGTCCCCTTACAGGAACAAAATATTTTAAATGCGACCACCAGAGATCAGTGTTTCTCTACCTTGACTCTGTGAATCAAACTTGCACTCATAAGGCCTTCCCCTGCTCCTCTTACAAAGAGTTTCTAGATGGGAAGTGTTTGAACTGCGACTCATTTGGTTCTGCTGGATGTCCTGTCTTTGGTTGGTACTTTAATTATCTCGTAGTAATAAAGAACATACATTGCTTCAGTTTTCACTTCAAAGACTTTTGTCAAGCTGATGGACAGTTATGAAATTTCATTTTCAATTTCATTTTCATTTTTAGTTGTCAAAAGAAAAAAAAAAAAGAAGAATCGAACAATGCAGTTAATATGATGTTGTTGTTTCACTCAAATCCAGGTTATGATATCACAAAGTGGAGAGATGTCCTGCTGAAACTTGGCCAAACAAAAACGTTCTTCACCACAAATTCCGTTTCTCCATTCTGCAGTAAGTAACCGAAAACTACAAATCATAATCAGAAACACACAGTGAGACGCTTTAATTCCAATGTGAATTATAAATTCCCCTAATGTGGAATGTAGACATGTATTAGTAATATCTAAAAAAAATATGAAAGAGAGCTTCTACCCCTTAGATGGTTAAAAATGCAAATGTTTAAGACTTGTCTATGGTCAGTGGATTCAAAGAAAAAAGAAAATACAACCAATTCAACCTGTTAAGTGCATGTCAGGAAGCCAGAGTACCGGCGAAGCCTCTTGCTGTGAGGTGACAGTGCTAACGCTGACTTCATGTACTAACACAAAGAGGGAAACAGACATTAGATGTATGTATCTCAGTCTGATGAAGCCTCATATTCGCTTCAGGTGAATTTTGGAATGCATTTTTTGCCCAAAACAGCCACTTGCATTGAAAATGCATTATTTATTACTTATATGAAGAAGAGGGATGATTACACTAACCAATTCAAGGCTGCAGTGATTTTCTCAAATAACTACTGCACTATGGTAAATCTTGGGGAGCACATATTCACTGAATGCACATGTGGATGAATGACGTGTATAAAATAAGACAAAAATTCAAAATGAATTCCAACTTCGTCTGATTTATATTTCATTCATGAGGATGATTTGAGCCAGTATCATTTCATTTCAACATATTATACTAGTATTTGAACAAATATGTGAATGTCCTCTCTCAGTGACAGGCTACACGGTGGATGTGGTCATATGGAATAAAGATGAGCGCTGGGGATACATTACTGTTAAACTTCATGGTGATGATGGTAAAGAAGCAGTGGCAACCATTGACCAGTAAGTTATTTATTTGTCATATTGCCCCATGACTTCTCTTTGTTCGTCTGTTATTCATCTCTCAGTAATGTGTTTCTTTTTTCTTATCAGCAAAGCTTTGAAGTTTAAGAGCTACACAGAAACCAAGTTGTTTGCCCAGTTTGACAAAGATATCCAGTTGGTGAAAAAAGTCTCCTTTAAATTCTCCACTGGGAACGCGTTCAAGCCCAAATATAAGCTCCGTGTTCTCCGACTCCGTCTAACACATCTGGAGGGAAAGAAGAGGTACGCAGACTCTTACAATTTAAACTATTTGACTCATCGTTTTTACTTTCCCTTAGATTTAAAATAATATTGTCTTCGTCCCTCACAGGCCTCTCTGTCGCTATGATGTCATTCTTGAGGAGGGCAAAGAGGTCACCTTCAGGCCCATCCCCTGTGAAGAATCCAACTTCTGAGACCAAATTAGATTTCACCACTCGTGCTGGAAGAGATTCAGCTGACTCTTCAGTTCCTCTGGTGGTTTACACTGCGACAACAGCATAATGGCAGCATTGTGATCATTTGTGACCTAAAAATGATATGTGATATATTATGTGTTCTGTTTATATGAGAATCTATTTTGTTGTTTTTTTAAAGAAAAGTTTTACATTTCACTTGTAAAAAATGTAAGAAGATTTCATTTTTTATTGATGCATTTTGGAAATGAATTAATCGCAAACACTGTGATGATGAAGACATTTGAGATGAATCTCCGTAATGTGACTACAACAACAACATTGAGGCTGGTGTTAAAAGAACAGTGGATGTTTATATTCTTCTTGTCTTCTCTCAGTTCTGAAAATGACAACAGTGATGTCAGTTTTAGCCAAGTTCGCAGTTTAGTAAGACTATTCCAGATGTATTATTTTGTAGAGTCCTAAATGAATGATTTGAAACATAGATTTTTTTTACATAACTGTATTTATTTGTATGTATATATATATATATATAAATCCTTATTATCAGTTAAATCTGTCAAATCTATCAATGATGGCCAACATTTTAATGAGTTTAAAATTAACAATCGACAGCTTGGTCAGTCATTTTTTCCATACCATGTAACAAACTGAAAAATACACCTGCACAAACAAACAATAGCTGAGCCCCCATGGCTGCAGGTTAATGGCTAAAGAAAAAATAAAATGAATCCAACATCTCCAAAACATCTTAATAACATTCATAATAAATCAAACCTCGGAACATTGAAACACTTAAGAAAACATTAGAAACCACCTCAGGATGAGTTCATCTACAGAAATACATAAAACAAACTGAATGTATAACATGGCTGCCCACTGGTCAACAGATAGTCCTCTCAGTGTAAGTGTGCTCCCACTGTGCCTCACCTTTGCACTTCCAACAGTGACTCAGTCCACTTGGCCAGCACATTTGGCAGTCCAACAAAATAAGTATATAAAGTGTAAGAAAAATCTAATAATATGATAACTTGAGCATGAATGATTTATCAGAGATGTGTACATCTTGTCAAATTAGGATCTCTACTCCACTCATTTATACATGTGCTTCTTCATACGTTGAATCTCCATCTGAAACAGAGCAGTCAAAGCATCAGTCTAATATTCTTACCTTGAAGTCATTTGCTCAGTTTAAAAACTGTTATATTATTATTTCAAATAGAACTCATGCCACACCTGTAAAGTCAAGCGAATCCTTTTCTCCTCATCAAGCTCATTCATCAGCAGTTTAATTTCTTTGCTGGAACACAAAATAATTGCTAAATTAGTGCAGCAAAAGACTCTCGTGATTTAAAGTATAACAGAGGCAGTGAGGCGGGGATGTCACCTGCTAGGTTGTACAAACATGTTTAACAGAGAACACATTAACAAAGCCATACTTGTGCTGACTCTTTATTTGATCAAACTGGTCCCTCAGGTCTCTCAGCTCTGTCTGCAGTTGTTCCAGGTTCGGTCGAGTGTGTTTAGCTGGATCTCTGCTGTGCTGGGGGTCGAGGTCAGGGCCTGATGGCAGTTTTGGGTGCAGCACGGCAGAGAGAGCCTTTGGTAGGAGATGGGAGAAGGACTGCGCGGGCACACTTTGGGGGACTGCGGCCTGTGGAGATCCAACATGACTTGGCTGACAACACAACAAAAGTGTGAGATATTCATTTGAATTTGAAGCGTTTTCCTTCACACTTACAGGCACGGCGGACTCATTTTGACTTGTTTCCTGACCGTTTCCTTCAAGTGTTAAAGAGTTTAGCTCTTCCTGCTGGTTTTCTTTTCTTTCCTCCTCCATCATGAGCGTTACCTGTAAGTTTGTTTGAGACATTTAAAGGATACTTTATCCATTGTAAGGATGGAAAAAGTCAACATTTGTTGGTGTCTCCTAAGACGTGGCATTTAAGTCAGTAAATTTCAGAAAATCTAACTTTTATTTCTCTCTTTTAACCTTTCAAGTAAGGAGTTTAAGTAGATATCTTTTGCTGCTCTCCGTGTTGGTATGAGGCAGCTTAGACAAGTTAAATTTATCCCAAGGTCAGATGGGACACAAACAGATCCAACCACACACTCTTTTTCAAACAGTAGTAGTACACGTAATTCTATTATAAAGAGTGCATACTTCCCAGAGTCTGAAGCATGAGCTACCTGCTCATTCAGCTTCTCCGCAATTGACACGATTGAATCAAACTCTTCTGTCTCTTTGAAAGAAATGGAGAATGAATAGTAGTAATAGTGGTATTTTGAATTACGATGCGACAGACAACAGACGGCAATAGCTGCAAGGCTTACCGGGGATGAGGACTGAGCTATAGCTGCCCATCACAACAGAAAGGCATACAGACAGACAGAAAAATCTGTCATCTACAAATGACAGATTGGAGCAAATTAGTAGAGGAGAAATCAACAAGAACAGGCTCAGTGCAGTCTCACGTCATGCCATTAAGGAACTGAAAAAAAAACAGTAATTATATGTTTAATTATTACCTGTGCCTGTCATAACACAACAGCTATTTCAGCTTGTAGACTGAGATAATTCCTTATCAAAGCGAGGAGCTAAACTTGGCTGGTACAGTAGAAGCAGCTGTCTCTCATGCCACAGCAGTGAACAAATGAGCAACACATGCCAGAACCGACACACAGAAAGGATCACAGTGACAGATCATACAGCCAGAAGAAAACAGAATAAAGCAATAACATTAATGTCAGTTACAGTCAAGGATCTGGTGCACTCTCACCTTGTTTGGTCGGCGTCACTGGTGAGATACAGCAGCATCTGTGGTAACACGACACCGTCCATTGTAACCCGCAGTATGTTGTGATGAAGAGCGATACTGTCTATGTTTAGCAGGGGCAAAGAGGAGCTCCACTCTGCTCACAAATATCACCGGGGGCAGAGGCGTGGGAGTCACAGAGTGAAGGGCGAGTGTCGTGTTTACAAGAGCTAAACTGGAGTGCGGTTATACAAGAACTGATGTTCAGACTGGGCAGGAAGGCTGATGATTTGGATCTATTGTGAAAACTCAGTAACAGTTTGGATAGAGTACTTAAAGTCTGTGTAAAGCCAACACAATAAAATGCATTAAAAATATTGGAAAATAGTTGCTGAAAACATGTGAAAAGACTTCAAACGATATATTACTAAAATGTGGAGTTGGAGGTTAAAACAGTTTTCATCCAGGATTTTTTGGGGCGGTCCTTAAAGGGTGGCTCAATGACACACTGAAGCCACCCTGAGTGGAGAGAGAAATTCATCTCTCTGTTTCAAAGTTAGTCATTTTCTGAACTCATCTGACATGTTTTAGTTGCTTCAAATTATGGTATTATTTAGCCTTGGAGATCAGTTGTATTATACCCTGATAACATGATCAGGGTTTTTTTTTTTTTAATCTCAGCTCGAATTTAAGAGTCTTACATACAAACAGGAGGTATGGGGTTAAAAAGAAGTGAAATTCAGAAAAGATGCTAATGAATGTTTGAAGTCAAGATTAACTTCTGGTTTCACACTCAAGTCTAAAAAAAACTCCGAATCATTTAAATGATCTTCTTGGAGTCATGGAATAAATCTTTAAAATAAATTACAAAAAAATAAATAAATAAAACAGAGATGGCATGATCATGTTAAACATACTGAATTATAGGTTCAGAATTCCTAAAAACGAGTATTTTTGATGAAATGATTCTGTCCTTTGACCAATCAAAAACACCTCACGAGAGCTTGTTAAGTCCAGTTTTATTTCAAGTCTCAAACAACAAACTAAACAGGATTATACAAGTAGTTGCGCCATTCGACAAGCAGCGGGTTCTAATCAAAATCCTCATGTGATAAGTCTTTACAAAAAAAAAAAAAAAAAAAAAAGATATATTAAAGTAAACATTTTATGGACTTAAAATCAAATGCTGTTGCAACGACAAAAAAAATTTAAAAAAGAAAAAAGAAAAGAAAGACTGCCAAGATTACAAGCAGTGAAAAAACAAAACAAAAAAAACAAACAAACAAACAAAAAAAAGGACAGCATAATTTAAGATCATGTTACAATGTCCAAATATAAAAAAAAAAAAGCACTGCAGTACTTCAAAAAGGTACGACTGAACACTTGTAGTAGAGAACAAAGTTAAGCAACAGCACTTTCACGATATATAGGCAGGTTGGGACTGTAGTGAAAGGAGTTTGTGCAGTACACCCAGCAGCAAACATCTGGAGATTTTTCAGTCTGTGTCTGCAGAATGCAAGGCCTGTGCTGAGATCAAGAGAACACAACAATAAATTAACCATTGCTTTGTTGTGATAGTCATGATGAAGAAATTGCCATTTTGTCCCATAACAGTCAAACCATGTGGATAACTTACCAGAGAATATCTCTAGCGTGGCTGGTTGGGTCCTCGGTTGTACGGGGGACGCTGGCGCATCACTCTCATGGTGCGGTATTTGGACATGATGCTATGAGTTTTTCTGAACACCGGTCTCTTTGGAAAGGGACGTGGCACTAAGCTCTCCTGATTAAACACAAGAAATACAAATATTAGTTATTGTGAAAGCAGAGACAATTATTTAACATTTCAAAAGGGGAACAAAGCGATTCCTGAAAAGGGTATGCATACCATGAGCGGTCTTCTAACATTTCCAGACAGATCAGGGGCCATATTCCTCGGACCACCAGTGAACCTTGGTCTCTGTAAAACAATGGTGAAGTCTGAGTACAGAAAACATGCTTCCAAAACAAGCAACAACTGACACAGTACATATTTCAACTCTGATCATATGGCTCCAATTTTTGAGAGCAATAAGTGAGTGTTAAGCTTTCTGCCGCCCAAAAAATATGTCACGACTCAGCAGCAAACCTCTTCTGACAGCACGTCTTATTTACTCTATTTGCATTTGTATTTATATGAATTGCCAGATAGAAATGAACAAGCTCAGTCGTGCACAGTCTTTCTTGGGCTGTACATGTTTCCCTCACCTGCATAGGTCCGGGTCCGGGTCCAGGTCCAGGTCTGGGTCCTGGTCCTGGTCTTCTGAATGGCCTCCAAGGCCTGTGGTTGTCCTGCATCATATTATTAAATGGCCTGAAAAAAACATAATAAAAAGAAGATCAGAAAGAGGACATAGTGCACAAAAATATCAAACTGCACTTCTAAAGATTAGAACCTTCTTTCTCAGACTTGTACCTGAACATCCTCTTATCCAAATAGTCCCGTTTTCGGTCTTCGGGTGATGATCTGGAGTCATTCATCCTTGACAGTCTGCTGTTTGCTGCAGTATCATCATCTGAACAGTGTTCTACAAAAAAAAAAAAGGGAGAAGATGTAATAATCTTTATAGCTGAAGCTTTAAAATGTCTAAATAAACATTTTAAAAAACATACAGAAAAATAAAGTGATCTAAAATGATAGATACTGGCTCCTGGACTGCCATTACAATACAAAGGTGACAAAAAAAAAAATAATCCACTTACCGGTCTTTGGTTTTGGACTATAAGCTTTCGGAGACGAGTCGTCCTTTGAGGAGGTGCTCGGCCCAGGTGGCCAGTGGGACAAGACTACCAGGTCACGTTTCTCTATGGGAGAAGATCTGCCGAAAGATGAGTGAGGGGAGAGTGTTAATCAGCATTCCTATCCAAACTTTATGTGAGGCTCATCATAGCCTGGATACATTAACACATCGTTTAAAATATCAGGGTTTAAAGAAATACATTTACCCAGTCAATGTAGCAATGCAATATAAAGCAGTAATGAACAGCAGTGTGTAGCAGGCAGACAAATGATCAGAAAGCTCACATATGGGTACTTACAAAAACCATGGAATGTCCATGCTTCTTTACTCCTATTTTGTACCCTGATTCAATCTGAGCTCTCTTCATTTACTCAGTAATTGTTAGATGGGCAAATCTTGGAGAACTTTAGATAGATATCGGTCTAGATCACATCACCAAATCTTCTCTCATCCCTCTCTCAGAAGCACGGGTTTTGTTCTTCAGTTATCTTCAATCAATCTTTCAAATGGTTTCACAAGGTGCACATCAGAGAGCAGATGGAGATTTGAATCTTGGAGACAGTAGTGCTGAAGTGAATGGCTTAACATGACAAAGTTGGTGATTACGTCAGCTTAACAGCTTCCACAGCTCAACAGTAGTTTTGAGAGATGATCCAGTGTGCCTGTCTATGAGGTCCACGTTCCAAGGAAAGTTACTTCAAAGATTTACAGTGCCCACAAGATCTCCCGCTCTTCCTAAAATCTGGGACAGGAATTTAATAGAGATGATCGTCTGATTGGTTTTAAACAGTCGAGGAGCTAGCACAGTCCTCCCTTTTCTTCTTAGTATGGTAGTTTGAAGTTGAAGTGGAATTAAGGAGAACCGATTGAGAACATCTTTTGTCCATCACACGTTCAATGGCTTCAATGTTGACATGCACAGGTTTGGGTAAGACATTTTTTGTACCACGGAGTTTGGTTGCATTAGCCTTTTTAAGCAACTACTGAATATTCTGATCTCCTCAGGTTGACGATACACGTCTACATTTAGGTCACACGTCAGATTAGATATCGGGATAACGGACCACAGCACACGCTGACGGTGGATCCAGCCAAAATGCATTCACATGGATAATGTTATGTTAAGACCAAACTGATCTTGCTTCGGTCCCCAAGTAGTATCAAGTTGGAAGTTTGACCACTGATGCAATCTCTTTTCACCTTGTTTTGTCTAGTTTAAATCCATTATCTATCTTGTTTCATTGTTTTTGTCTTGTCCATTTTAGAGTTTGATGTGGTTTTCTCGGGCACTTCATACACTATCTATTCCAGCCATTTAAAATGGCACATTGGGGCATGTTTCAGTGCCTGCATTGTAGTTATGAATAAAATAGAGGTGGCCGTATTGCAGCTCTATGGTTGCAGATTCAACTCCTGTAGAAGTTGACGTTATCATCCTTGATGCATGTCTTTTAAGAGAATTCTCCAACTTTGACATTCTTGATGCTCGATGAAATTTGAATATGTTCTTGTGACTGATGATTAGCAAAAAAAAATTCCAGTGCTCAGATACATTGTGCGGACTGAAAGTAGTAGCAGTTCGACTCCTCTTTGTTCTTTGGGAATGAAGCTCCATTTACACGGTTTCACACTTCAAGTGTTGCAGAGTTGTGCATTTGTTTTGATAATCCAATCCCTCTGGCATTCGTTCGTTCACTTCCGTTCACAATTTCCACTTCCAGATTCCACTTCTGTGTATATGAATTGGGCATTATTCCAGGTCCGGTCTGATGAAAGCATGAAGATACAAATTCCTGAATACAGGGACTGGTGTGCTGTCAAAAGTCAAAAGAATTGCTTGGACTTTAACTTCTTTTAAATGTTGTTTAAAGTCTAACTACTTTAGAACTTTATAATAAAAAAAATATAGGTAATTTAATGTGCCTAAACAATGGAGTCATGAATAGAAAAAATTATTTCTGTAAAAAAGTCAACTAACTGATGGTGGCTAGTAGTGTCCTCCTGCTGCAGAAATCTCACTCTTCTCCGTTTTATGGCGTCCGTCAAAAATAGTCGCCGACATCCATCTTGACAGTCATTACACTCACAGTAAAACAAGTGTCACGGCACAGTTTTTGGAAATCCCATGAGATAAACATGCCACTTGACTTGTAACTTTGCTGCCTGCTGTTTTAGGTCGTGCTCTGGACGGTCACCATTCAACACTGGATGTTCATTTGATACATCGCTTTTCCCCAAGGATAGAGTATGCCGATGTGTTGCCAACAATTTCATGGGGTCATGTGAGGTGCAGTCCTCTTCATGTCCTCATTTCACTTATAGAAACACTTCATGTAACTTCAGCTTCCTATCAAGGACGATGGGGTCTTCCTACATGGTGCAGAGCACCTTCATAAGCTTTCAATGCCAAAAAAAACAAGGAATTCTTCAACAGCACAGATAAACTATTTTTTCCGTACTCCTCATCAAGGGCGTTAAACATATTTGTCAGGTTTTAAAAGTCTGCCTTGACTGATATTGTGCATAACTTAGATACGTTCTCTTCAGCCCGCTTCATAGGAAGATATTTTGAAAAATTGGCAGCACGCAGACATGGACGGATTTGAAAACTTTTTCATGAACTGAATCAGTGTTTTCACATTTAGCTCATCACGACATCTCCATTTTCCACAGCTGGCACCCCCTTCACATAGAGACATTCTTTCTTGACCTCCTAATCATCATCATCATCATCAAGCCCCTGCGAACAGTTAGAAGGAAAATACCGTACCTGTGAGTGTTTAAGGACCGGCGAGACTCCACCTGTTCTTTGCTTGTATCAGAGTCTCTTGAAGACTTGCTGGTACTGCTTTCTTCTCTTGAGGGTGACTGTTCTGAACTCCTTGATTCCAGCTTTTTCAGGGGAGATGAATTTGACTGGAAGCGTTTCTTCCTGATAGCGAGAACAGAGCTGATATTTCCCCGTGATGCAGGGTCGCCCAGGCGAGGCCTGGGTTTTACAGATGGGGGTATTCTCAGTCTCATGAGAGACTCCGCTTGGACTTGTCCACTCCTCGCCTGGTAAGGTTTATCCCTAAAAGACATAGGTTTACCACCAAATGGCCTGGGAATACTGAGCAGCTGGGGTCTCCCTCTCCTGGGGTGTTTTGGATTGCCAAGCTCCAGTGAATGGTCTGAGGAGGGCATGCTGATCTCGGATATCCTCCTCTTGTGGGGTCCTGCCACTTGCCTCTCCTGTGGGCTCCTGTGGTAGGAGGATGAAGGTGATGGACCTCCCTTCCATGAGGGGGATCTGAAAGAGGGCAGGTGAAGGACATCTTGTGCCCTCTCTCTACTGTGGGATCTGCTGGCCTGCCTCTCTCCTGGGCCACGCTGCCGCCTGGAGTCTTGCTCAGATGACCACCTGCATATCCATCAAACAATAGAGAAATCATTACAATGATAGATCCATTGCCATGTTAAGTGGGAGGCGGAACTTTTAACTTTTATCTCAATGTGGCCCCTTCATAATGCCATGACAGAATGAAACAGGTAGGAGAAGTAAAGCAATTACAGATGTAACACTCCTCTCAATGGCAGGAGAAACCACATTTACATCAGACCCACATTAATCCCCTCTAACAAATAAGAGCTGGGGCAGAGTAGAGGTAATCATTACGACCCCTGTGACTGGGAGGACTGGGCCAGCTTCAGGCCTCCTCTTTAATAATTTTACCCAGCTGGGATTGCTGCTTCACTCCTGTACCTCTCTGGCATCGAGCCTCTCCCATGCATCTCTCTGGGGCCCCCAGAGGGTCCGTGTTCTCCATTTTGTGGATGAGAGAACGATCCAGCCTCATTCCAGCATTTCATGCCATGACCCGAGTGCTCATAGGGCCTTTCTCTGGGGCTGAAATTCCCTCGAGGTTCACGACTCCGTTGCTCCTGATGCTGAAAACCTGGCTGCCTTTTATGGCCCCTGAAAGACCCCCGATAGGGTGGTGCTGAGCCTGGCCTCCTGTCAGCTGGGTGGTTGTGAAACTGTCTTGGGGAGGGTGATCTGTGACCTGAAGGGTGGCCATGGAAAGGTGGACCTCTATGATTCTGGGATCCTTGCGCAGGACTGCGAGAAGATGACTGATGTTGGACATGGGGGGGGCGGTTTGGTCTAGATGGTGAAGACCTCCTCTGGCTGTGGTGTGATTCCATTTTGGGAGGATATGATTGAAAGTTATCATGATTCGGGGACCTCCTATGATTGAAACGTGGCTCTCTCTGCTCTCCCATTAGGGGGACTCTTCTGACAATAGGGGGTCGTCCTCTACCTCTGGAGTCTCTCCAGTGAAAAGGGGCCTTTCCTGGGCAGTCGCCCTGTACATCTCTACGATTCTTTGAGTTTGGGTTGTAATTGCCTTCATGTGGACCAATACCATGACCATCTCCATAAGGTCTAATGAAGGACAAGAAAAAGCAGAAGTTGGTGGATTAGAACACATAATGCCCATTTGATAATATTATCAGTTTGCCAGCTTAAAACATGTATCAGTACCAATAACAAAAGATTTTGGTGTTATGTTCAACAATCATGAACATAACACCAAAGTATGTGAGATATTACCTTGGCTTCAGACGTGGTGGTCCAAAATGTGGCCGGACCATCTTTAGAAGGAAATGAATAATCTAAAGGACAAAAAATAAATAAATAAATAAATAAATAGAGATAGATGAGCTGTCTCTTCCTCCATATTTTACAGTGGGAACCACACATGCAGATACCATTCAAATTTCCACTGGTCTAATATCCATTCTTTTGGTTTCTTATTGGTCTCCCTCAGTAGTGGTTTCTATGCAGTAACCATTAAGACTTGATTGAAGGTGTCAGCTACTTGAACACTGAAGCATTTATATGGACTCTAATCTGAGGTGCTGTTAATTGTAACTAATGAACAGCAGAGGTAACTCTTGATCTTCATTTCAATGGGCGATACTTATGAGAGCCAGTTTCTTTAGAGTGTTTGATGGTTTTATGATTGCATTTACGACACATTGTTGATGAATAAAGTAATAATGGACTGATGTTTCCCTTTGTCTAGTTAAGTGGGCCTTGTCATAACATGGATTACTACAGGAGTTGAATAGAGCCATTTATCTTCTGCCCACACTACCTCCGAACAACAACTGATGGTCTCAAATGCAATAAAGAGGTGAGAAATTCCACCCACTAATCAACTTCTGACAAGACACAGCTGCTGGTTAAATAGTCCGGGTGAGCAAGCTCATAAAGCTGACTGAGAAAAAGAGTGTGCAAAGCGGTCATCCGAACAAAAGGATCTAATATAAATGATATAAAAACAGCCCCCCAACCCACACACACTTCCATGTGTGATTTCTGAGTCTTCTCTCTTTAGAAAAAGAGTAATTACTTTATTTATTTAGATAAATTCTGTTTTGTTTGTGGTTGAGTTCGAAATGGTTTATATGTATGATTTCTAAAATGCACACATCATACAGGTAAATAAAACATTGAATTTATGACAACAAAATAAAAATATAAATATTTCCCTCACGTTTTCTTAGATATTCTGTGACTCAGAGAAAGCCTGATGGAGTTGACAACATTCAAGTTCTCAGCTGCAAAAACATATTTAAAAAAAATAAAAATAAAAACAGCCAAGAATTTAAAACATTTCCTCAGCTTTACTGAAAATAATAATCCTCAAGAATGGGCAATCAAGTCAGATCAAATCTGCTCCCCGCACATGGAGCGTTTCTGTCCTCAGTGTTGTGCAAACCTGAGATCGAAACTGCCACCTTAAAATAACAGCAGGTACTCGTCGGTGTCTGAGTTAATCTACAGTCCAGCACACAGAGGACACGAGATAAGAGAAAAACACGTCCCCGCATGCTCACGCTACTTGGATCAACTTCTCCTGACGCATGTGACGACAGATTTAGTCCGGCCGCAGATTATCACACGCTGAGATAATTCAATAAACTGTGCGGCCTTGTTTTTGTTTATAATCGTATGCAGTATTGAGACAGCTGATTTATAACCAAATAAGATTACATGACATGGTATTATTTACGCAGTAACATAAGTGAGCTGGCTGAAGGTTGGACACGATCCTGGAGTCGTCACTAAATCCTGGAGGACGATCGTGCTTCCATGTTTGGTACTAGCGGCTGGTTGGCTGAAAAAACGAAGCGGCTCGGTCATTAGATTCTTCCTGAGGGGGAAAACAAACCCTACACCAGGTGGAAAGCCTGGCACTGACGCGAAGACGTGAAGTAAAACAGCACAATGGATCCTCGGCCTCGTTTATATTTAGACACGCAAACGAGTCGAGCTAGCTCTACTAGCGCTGAGTTTGCTAAGGCCAAGTTAGCCGGCCTGGATATACAGCTGCTTTAAACACCTCTCAGAAAATGACAATCACAAAACGTAACACATGAATCATCAAAACAATTAAATAAACCACAAAATCACGACTTAACGACGAATAAGTGTCATTTAACGACCGCTTACCGAACACCGTCGACGCCGTCAATTAGCCGAGTGCGACACAGACGAGCTGCTCGCTCTTACTCACTCGGCGCCCGGCCCTCGCCCCTCAAGAGTTTAGACACAGGACACCGAAGCTGGAGCGCCACCTACTGCCCCGGAGGGCAATGTCATAAAATGCAATGCAATGCAACAAAATAAGGTATAAAACTATAAGCTCTATCAAAAAGGAAAGTCTTAAAATATGATTCATAAAATCAAATGATGTTACTGTTGCGCTTGTGAATTACAACAGACTCAGGATATAACATATTTAAAGAAAAAGGAGAATGGTTTTATTTTGAAAGAATAAAGGAAATGCTGCTTGGAAACAGTGTGGAAAAGTATCAAGGGTGTTATTCTCTGTTCTCTAATACAAATATATTTTCATATATCCCAAAGATTACAACATACACACATTCCATTCAATGGTATTACACATAAAACACTTCTATTATTTTCTATATGTTTACTAACTATTAAATTCCGTCCCAGTCCAGTTTGTTGTTGAGGTGAACACCCAGATATTTGTATGCTCCCACCATCTCGATATTCAATCCCTTGATGTTCACTGGTGTGGTCTGAGGCGTCTTCCTGAAGTTAACCACCATCTCCTTTGTTGATAGTCCACGCAGCCAGGTAGTGGTCAGCTCCAGCCACTTCTAGTTTCCCCCTCAGCAGTGATGGCTGTATTGTGTTGGAAGCACCAGTTAAAAAAAAAAAACAAAAAAAAAACATGACCCTCACAGTGCTCCCAATGTTTTCCAGGCATGAGAGGAATCTTCCTCTTCTTCCCCTCCCTCTTCTCTGTGTTTGGGTTTTTACAGTGACAGCAGCTGGCATCCTTTTAGTTGCATTACTGGCTTCCTCTGGTCTTTATTCATCCACTGTTTCCTACTCTATAACAAATCATACCACTTCCTCCTGTGTCACATTTCCTGCATGAGAAGAACACATGCTCTATTGTCTCCTTTTCTATTCCCCTATTCTTAATCTGCTCATAATTACCTGTTGTTTACATTATTTCTTACCCTTCCTACTTTATTTTGTTCATCTAAGTGTCTTCCTTTTGTCTCTTACACTGTTTTGTTATTTTCCTCCAAACTATTCTTTCCCCCTCAGATTTTAAAAGTTTAAAATTAATTTCCACGTACGTTACAGAGGTTATTGTAAAAATAATCTAGTGACATAAATAAGGTATATAAATAATATTACATACAGAACTACAACTAAACAATGCGTGTGTGTTTTGTTTCTTTGCACATCTCATTCTTCACCTCACTCATCGTTGTGAACTTTCCCTCAGATGAATGCAAACAAATTCAAACAAAGAGACCGAATTACCAGTTTTACATTTTATTGTTTCAGGTAACATTGTTATGACCATGCTAACCATGCACAATGTCTACAGTAATTACATAATTTAAAGAATTAAGCTGACTTCTCTGAGATATGGCTCTGAGCACACTTGAATTCAAAGTCATTTCTGTATACTCATTTGCTTTTCCTTTAAATCAATCACCTTTCCAAATTGTAGCATTTCAGCCAGCAGTGTTACAAAATATACAGCGAATCCTAGATGGCTACATCACTTAAGTCAATTACAAAGGCCTCTGTCAGGCTACCTATTGTCTGAGGAAAACAAATCTTAATGACACTTTATGCATGATATGACATTGTGTGCATACTGCTGGCTTAATTGTTTGCAGCATGGTGAAGATGATGAGGTTCATCAAGTCACAGGCAACAATCCAAGCCAAAGGAAAAGGATAAACATTCACTAAACATGACACTAAAATACAGCAGTCGATCAGTCACTCATAAGACATGGCTACTGAAATTACATTTATAAATGACAGAAAATTAAAAAAACTGCAATTATTTGTCATTTTTCTGAATTACTCAAGAAGATAAAGGAGACCAGCAGATAATTCCTACACAGCACCACAAGGTACAGCATGATGGAGAAGGAGAAAACAGCATCTTTATAGCTACAATGGACACTTGATTCTTGCACCAGTGCACTTCAGTCATCAATAGCTAAAAATCTATTGATCAAAAATAATTTTTGTTACTGAATGTCTAATAAGTAAATGAATGCATCCACCCATCTAATGCAAACCTTTTGCATACACAAGGCACACCTTCAGAAAACTTTTGCTCAGCTGTCAGTATTTTCATAACACGTGGGTGCCCTGCCAGGGAAATAAGCTTGTATTAATGCAGTTACTGTGCAGAGTCCAAGTTCGTCATTCGCTCCAGTATGTAACACACATGTAGTAATGTGCCATTATTTGAGCTGATGATGTTTTTAGATGCTGCGTAACATTCAGTTTGACAGCTTTGGAGTCATCCTCCTCACTCACATGCAGTTAGAACGTCCCAGTTAGAGAATAAAGAAAATCATCTACAGTGCCATGAAATTATGAACAATCCCATGGTGAGACCTTGCTGTGTTAGGAAGGGTGAAGGACTACAGTGTGAGAGTTCTGCTGGACATTAGTTTGCCAGATAAATTCGTTCAATTCCAGCTAAATCATCATCAGCACATGCAAGACTAACACTGCCTAGAAAGGACAAGAAATACTAATTCAGTTATGCCTTTAAGCAACGCTGAGAAGGCAGGGCCACAAATGCAGTCATCAATGCTCTGTGCAGACTTCATTACTTTAGTGATGGGATTAAACTGGGACCCTGTGAGGCATCTGTGCAGGGAAAATGAAAGATGCTTAACGTACATTAGCAATACTGTGTTTTTCCTAAATTTTTACAATGTTCAAAACCCTGATATTTGTCTTTTTTTGTCAGTATCTCACATGTCCTTCTGTTCCTGACCCTCTTCCACATGCTCTTTCTCACACACACGCACACGCACACACACACACGTCTTATAACAAGTAGATTAAACAAAATGACACATTTTCAGGGTCATTAGATAAGTTATAGGAGATATTATGTTTATATTGCAAGTCATGGTTTACAGTTTTTAAAGTCAGTCTCTATGGCTCTATTCCCATAAACATAGCAACACAAGGGCACATACTTAACATGTAACGTATATACAGTGTGTGTGTGTGTGTGCGTGTGTGTGTGTGTGACAGATGGAAGAGAGAGAAGGCAAGCGAGAAAGAGATTAACCGACTACTTAATGCTAAGTTTATTGGAGGACTGGGGTGACATCGCTATGTGTTTTGAGTCTGACATGGGACTGACTACGCCCTCAATGAGGTTCTTGTTACAGTCACCAATGTTACCCTCAGAGGACAGTTTAGGGTAGGTGATGCTGCCTGTCAGGTCCATTAAATCTTCAAGAGCCCGGGTGTTGCTTAGACTGCTGTACTGGACTTCGTTGACTGGTGAGAACTCTGGGATTGAAATCAGTTCCTCCTTTGAAGCTGGACTGGAACGTAATAAAAAGATAAAAACAATTACTTCCAATATTAGGAGTCCAAAATCTTTGGTGTCCATTAAGACCAAACCTGACCTGATCGACTCACCTGACATCCATGGACTGCACCTCATCACATGACCCTGAACCCTTCACATCTAGGGGCTCCAGCTTGATGACTGGTGGGGATAAGTGTTTCACCAGCACGGGTGTGACAGAGGCTTTAATGACCTCCACCTGGGTCCCTCCTTTAGCCTTCCCATCAGCTGTTGAGACACACTGTTTGCTTACCTCAGCCTTTATATGAGTGCTAAGCGAGGCACTTCCCTTACCCTTCACTGCTCCATTCATCATACCACCACCACCACCACCACCACCGCCCCCCTTTTGGATGACTTTGGTATCTGCTGCCGGCTTTGTCGGCTCTTTATTTATTTGGTCTACGGCTTTAATGTTTGTTCTTTGCTGCTTATTTACATTTATTTCCACCCCTTTCCCCTCAGCTCTGCCCTCCGTGCCTTTAGGTTGGTTGTCCTGCTCTTCGCTGACTGGTTTGGTGTCCGGTCTCTTGTCGGAAACATTGTGTACTGGTGTCACTTGATGAGTGTTGTTTTGAACTACCAAACTCTTCTGATTGTCCATCTGTGCTGCTGCTTCCTTCTTCGCCAGGGCACATTCCTTCGTGCTGTCCTGCACTGTGACCTGCTCTTGAACCACAAACTCAACCTTTTTGACTGTTTGCTCGATCACCTTAGCATTAGTTAGAACAGGCTTTTCTTCACCTGTGGAGGATAAAGAAACACCAAAGCGGGCTTTACTTAATTTGGACTGTCCAGTTAATATGATTTAATTTGGGTTGACTTGAGTTAACAGTGGATGTCAAATATTACCAATACCAGTGATTACCAATATTGACAATACTGACATCTGTAAAATTGTTGAGAAGTAACCACTGATGGAGGGTGTTATACTTGTATGATGTCTTGCATTCAAGATCTTAGTTAAGTAAAAATAGAAAAGTATTAGCATCAAAATGTAAATTTATCAAATGTAAATTATCTATACATTCACCTTAATGTTGTAGATAGTGTGGGGGAGGTAAAAAAAATTTTTTTTGTACTGCTGAGTAGCTTAACCTATAGTAACACCACTATAGTTTTACTATTTATTATTAAAGTGAATGTACACCACTGGAATGAACACCGGACAGTTCCAATAAGGTGTAAGCTCATACTGTGCAGTACACTTAATCTTCCAAGGGCATTTTCAAGAGCAGCTAATTTTACAGTCAGCTCCCCGTGGCACTACACTACAGTAAAATGTACTTTCTCAGCACCAAGAGGAAAGTCCTTTGCTGCTGCTCCATATTCCAGAAAATACTGCATAAGGGTACATTCAGACACAATCTGGCCCTACGGTGAAAATGTGGGTTTTTCCATTCATTTGTGGGTTTTTCCATTTATTTGAATGGGGGCGGTGCGTTTTGGCTGCAGCAGGGCAAGCCACAGGGGGTGTCTGCCAAAAAAATGCAGTGACCTGCAGCAAAGACGTTGAGCCAGATGCAACTTTGGGTAAAACGCAGCCGATGTCACGCTGATGAGCCTGAAATGTCTTTGAGCTGAGGCTATCCAGGTCTATAGACTATGATACTGTGTTCTGACTTTGTTTATTTCATGTACCCAGCCTCTAAATCTGTGTCTGGCTCACAATTTACGGTGCACAATGGTGATACAAAGAAGTTTCCTTTGGTTTGTATCCAATGGGTTGAAGGCCATAAACAGTGAATGAGAGTGAGCGAGTGCCGATCTGTATAAAGCCAATTAATCATCAAAATAGAAACGTTATTTCCAGATTGTTTTACAGCAGTTACATAAAACACAAGTAGACACACCCCCAGTGGCCGACCCTCACCTCCACACAACACCAGACAACCCTGCAGAGATTCACCGTAGCCCAGGGGCTGTCCTTCCTGTCTGAATGTACCCGAAATCCCACCAAATGGTTTTAAATGTTTGGCCTAAACCACATAAAACCTAACATAAGCAATTTTGCTTAGTCGGTTTAGAGGGTGCAGACATGGATACTAGCTGTTCATTCTTCTGAATAGCCAAAGCCAAAGCATCCAAATTATTAAATCATAAGAAAGCTGAAAAATATTGGTGCCTGTCTCCTATTTAGATCAGTCACACCAGCCAACTGATAAGAATGCAAACTGCTGCTGTGCATGCTCGAAGCTCATAAATGAATCACATCATTAACCATACATGCCCTGTTTGCGTTTTACAGCTGCGAGGCATAACAGTAAGCAGGGGCAGCAAGCAAACTCAAGTATTCGCAGGGCGACTGAACAACACACTAACCTGGTGGCGAGACTGGTCTCGTCTCCATCTGCTCCTCCTTCTGATTCAATGCAGAACAGAGACGATCAAGTCAATGATTGGGGGAATCAGGACACAAAACCAAAGTATCACCAACAATATAATTTAATAAAGATAATTACAACAGAAAGAGTTTTCAATAATTTAACATAACAACAAAGAAACAAACAAAAAATACAAATCTTGATCACAAAGTCAAGCAGGTGCTAAAGGCGGCAGGGCTCCTGTATGAGAACAGAGGGCTTCTCTTACAGTACCTTTAAATCAGCTTCACCCTTCCTAGTTCTCTTCATGATTTCTTCAATTCTCTGCAAAAGAATATATCAATATTGAATCATAATGTGACCATTATACAGTTTGAAATAGTACAATATGCAGCATGCACAGGTCTTTCTTTGAGTGGTTTTCACATTAACCTTTTTTCTTAGTTGCCTCTCTTCCTCTTCCAGTTGCGCCTGCAGCTCTCTGTCTTGCCGCTGACGCTCTGCATCCTCTTGAACCTGGACTTTGTTCTTTTCTTTCTAAAATGAATAAAAGAGAAACTGGTATCAGAACATATTTTACACAATATGCCAAAGATTCATCTGAAAAAAGAAATACAGCAACTACAGAGTATAATGACGTCTTACCTCTTTGTCCATCTGTGTCTCTAGCTCTTTCTCTTGTTTCTCATTATTTCCTTTGTTTTCCTCGTGTTGTTTCAGCCTCTGAGGATCTTCTTCATTTTGCTTCTTCTCCGTCACCTGTATAACTTTTGTCTCCTGCTGTTGCTGGCTCAGCTGCTTTTCCCTTTGCCTGATCATTGCATACATATATGTATAAAACACATTTAAAGACTTATAGGCTTATTTGATGCTGTCTTTAATTTAGAATGTATTTCATGAACTCACCCTTCTTCTTTCTCAAGCTCCCGTTTTTTATCTTCCAGTTCTTTCTGAGCTCGAGCCTGACGCCTACGCTCTGTCAGCAACCTGGTAGCGTCCTCCGCATTTATTGTGCCAGCTGCCACCTTCGTCGCGGATGTGCATGGTGCTGATTCTGTCAAATACAGAGAAGCACTGGTGAAAGATCATCCAAGTGTACTAAAACTTAATTTAGCGTAAGGTGACAAACATTCCACTGTTGTTCATATAAAGTCGTATAAACCTTTTTTCTTGTCCTCCGTCTGCATCTTCTTCTCTGAGGAATCCACTTTAGGATACATGTGGTCCTTCTTGTCTAGGGATCGATTTTTTTCAGAGGTGTTGCCTTTGAGATGCTTATCAGAAGTTTCACCTTTAGGTGATCTGCTTTTACTGATTTCAATGTTGACCACATTCTTCTTTGCTGGTGAAGATGGATACACGCAGTTGTTTTTGGTAATCTTTTTCACCGCGGTCTCCTCTTTGGATTCTTCGCAGTGTTTTTCCACCTTCTTGTCTTCTGCTGTCTGTACATCGGGACAATGTCTTGTAGGAGAGTAATGGTACTGATGTGGATTGCTAGGAGACTGGCTGCGCATTTTAGATGTCAGCCTGCACACAGAAAGAGAGACATTTGGTTTAAGAATGTGAAGAAAGTGTTTTATGACAGATAAGAAACTTAAAAATAGTTGCCGTGCAGACAAGGTTATTTAAAATCAACATCATTCTTACTTAGAGGTAGTAGGGGAAGCCAAATGCTTGGTGATATTAGCAGGGGATTTAGATCTTCTCACAGGGGATCCACAACCTGGAGATGCAGTTCTTCTGTCTCTGTGCAGATGCTGTTTCTGTAAGATATTACAGCTTGTATAAATGAATGAATAATCGTTACAGATGTTGTGTAAGTATGTCAAGCTGCAACAGTATGCGCACGGTCTGACCTTGGGGGTGTTGGGAGTGGACTGGGAGCCTCCCTGAAGTCCAGCTCTGTTGTGATCCCCAGGGTTTAGCGAGTTGCAGAAAGGTGACCTGTGAGGGCTGCAGGGCTCTGCACGATGACAAACACGATGCTTATGAAATTAGATGGTGGCAAATAACAAGTGAGAGAGGGGATAATGACGCAGTGCTCAGTGAAGGGCTTGACAGGACAGTGTGTGCTACACCCAACTGAAGCTTACAGACTCAGTTTTGCAGCCAGTCAGTTAGATGATACTGCAAAATAAAATCAATACAAGAATTGATATGACATCTGTTGACGTCTGCTTTAAGCCATAATTTTACATTTTCTGGTCTGAATGTATTATGGATCCAGATATCTGTGTCCTGCTGAGTAATCAGTTTTTGGTTTGAGTTGAAAACCTTTTACGTAAATCTAGAAAATATTTCTCAGCATCACATGCCATTCACCGTTGACATGTTTGTATTTACTTGTTACTTGTTAGTCACATTTAATACTGAATCCTGAGTGTTTCTCTGCCTTTTTTCAGTCATAAAATCAGCAAAATCTCAAATCACCCCGGTCTAAAATGTATATATTAAACAAATGCTCTGCACTCTACAGTTGCTGTACATGCTGCTGATATGATTGTCACAGTGCTTGGTGTAGCTTCTTATCCTCTCAGCCACTAGATAGCTAGTCTCCAGTGCTTTTTCTAACACTTTGGCCCACTTTATCCTCACTGAGGGATGAGTTGTTGTCAAGTGTCTTTACTTGATTTGACAATTTCATACCACACATTAGGCACAGAGGAAGAGGGGGCAAAGAGTAAACAATACAACATATAGCTGTTTTCATACTGTCTTTTCTTCATCTTTCTGCTGACCTCAACTACCCCCGCTGCTGGGCTATTACTGGACGACAATGGTGATGTCTTAGATTCATAGTTATCTCATTCTGGTACCTTTCTTTTCAAAAAACGTTCAGTTCTAGTTTGTGTGCACAGACTAATTCATCCTCTCTTGAAAGACAAAACATGCAACATAGTCATCTGTTGACCCTAACGTTTACGTGATGTGGGCAAAAGGGGATGTGAGACAAATTTAGATGTATGAAGCGGCTAATGATCTGCATTATCATCATGATTTGTAGATATAATTCCTTTTAGGAATTGTACTATGTCTGCAGTGTCTGGATGTTTTTTGACAGTACCCTGACACATGACAGCATGGTGACTGTGAACAATAATCCAGAAGCCTACTTTTGTGTTCTTGCCACATGCAAAACAATAGCAGCAACCAAACACAATCACAAAAACAATGCCACTCAACAGAGAACAACAACTAACACTAGAAGCAGTCTTCTTACCATCTCTTGTTACTTCTCGTCCATCTCTTACCATCTCTAAAGACTACTGCCCTCCCAGTGGGATGCCTGAATCTGTATCAATTTTAGTGCACATATTTCTTTTCCTGGTCCAAATCCATCTGCCCCAGGGTCATGAAGTCAAGCACATGTAGCTGCTTTTAATTCCAAACTCTCAAATGCATCCACAAATGGTAAAAAATAATCCCTGTCGTGTTTGAGATCGAGTCAATCCTTTAGTGTGTCCTTTAGCCTGAGAAATGATTCATCTGAGGAATATAATGTTAACGTTGTTAATGTTGGTGAGTCCTCTTCATACTTAGCAGCTCATATTAATAACAACCACGCAGGTAAACAAAGTAAGGCTCAAAGTTGTTTTTTTTCTGTCAAAAGGCTTTTCCTCTCTGCTTTAATGTGACTGTATTGTCACTGACTTTTTCTGACATCTTCATTTATCTTTCAATTAAGATAAGATAATATGTTACAGTAGCTCACAATGCACAAGGTGGATAAGAAAAATACTCACAAAAAAAGATATACTGGAAATAAGAAAAATATAAAGAAATAAAAGTTATATACACTTTTTAAGTATATGACTATGCATGTTGGATTATTTCACAGAAATATTTGTGCTGCATACACACAGTGTGTAACATAACATATATACAAAAGATACACAAAGGTGGCAGAAATTTCACAAGAATAAAAAAGTAGCAGTTCAATTAAATACGGTGTAAATAAATAAAGTGCACAGCGTAGTGTCATTTAAGTGAGAAGTACTGTATATAAGGGTATATGTATATTGATAGTAAATTTTGTAATAATGAAACACATTATGTTATGAAATCCATGCATGCACACAAAACTGATGGAGATGAGAAATGTACTAAAACACAGGAAAGAGGTCAGAGCTGCTTTAACTGGCTGCCACCCACCCAGTGCCATCTTGAGATAAAACAGTTGTGGAGGGTTAAATGAAGGCAAAAGTTATATATACTAAATATATGTTCACGAAAACATAACTATAGGAATACTGGGCCGAGCCTGGGAGTAATGAATTGATCGTGGATTTGGTCTCTGAAATAACTGATGAATTTCCCTGCCTGGAAATTAGGTTAGGTCATAATGATATTATCAATATATGCTCCACACTGTCTCTAACTCAAACATAAAAGCCACTGCAGCAGAGCACAAACACACCAAACACACCAAAGCCTGGAGTACATAGAGAAGTACATTACATCACATTTGCAGACTACAGGGCATCACTAAAGGTTCAGCAACAGGGCAGCTTAACACGCATGCATCACAGGGAGAAGACATTTGCTTTTAGTTTTAGTTGAAGCTTCAGCCTGGCCAAAAGCAAACAAAAAACTGTTAGATGAACAGGAGGGGAGTTACATTGGGAAGCTCGAGGGGGGGCTTAACTTTACCAGATTCGCTGACAGCAGGAAGGGGGGAGGAAATGCCATGGGAAAAGGTGGAGGCAGCAGAGAAAGGGAGTGGGACATTCTCACTGTCACCTACAGGCAGCGGGCGGAGCAGAGCAGAGCAGAGCAGAGCAGAGCATTATGAACAGTTTGTCTGAGAAATTCCTCATCCACCTGTAGAGACCCAGAGTTATACCAGCAGGGATGTTGTGACCTAAACTGTTCTTTTTTTTTTTTTGATCTGATCTAAATCTAGATAGATCTAGATCAGATCGAGATTTCGATTGGAACATTTCTGGCTGTGATGACAGAAATGTGCAGATGATTTCTGTGTTATTTTCACATTATTTCAATCAACACAGAATGCGCAGATGCAGATGTGCAACTCTATCCTGTCTCTGCTCATGCGTACTTCAGAAGCCAGGCTCACTGCAATGATCAGATCAAGAGAACAGCTCAGCTTTACACACACAAAACCACACACACACACACACACACACACACACACACACACACTCTCTCTCTCTCTCTCTCTCTCTCTCTCTCTCTCTCTCTCTCTCACACACACACACACACACACACACACACACACACACACACATACACACACACACACACACACACACAAACAAACTTATAGCATACACACAAAGGCATACTGTGTCATGGTGTTTTACAGAAATACAGCAAGATGCAATTCTCAGCAACAAAGCACAATTCTATCAATATTCTGCTTCTCACTTTTATTTTTCTATTTAATCTTTCTGTCATCCATGCCTCTTGTATACAAAAACAATCTCTATTTATATCTATATGTAGATAGATAAGTATAAACCACAAGTCTCTACCTGGTCCTGTAGGGCAGCCTCTGCCCCAGCGTTTGGTCCTCTGCTCCAGCTGAAGGCTTCGCTCCAGAGAACGTTTCATCAGGGCCTCCAGCCTCTCCTGAACACAACACAGCAGAGACAACCTGTATTTGAACACTGTCATTCATTTCTGGCTTTGCATATTTCTAATTCTTTTATACACTACCAAGAATAAGTCACATATTTATGTATATGAAGTTTATGTATCACTAGTTTTGTATCTTGCACACATAACACATTAGAATAGTGCATTCTCTTTAGACGGATTGTAATTTCTTTTTATTCGATCAGCTGACCCTCTCCTCCTCAAGCTGCTGCCTCCTCTTCTCCTCCACGGCAGCTCTGCGGAGCTCTTCTTTCTGCCTCTGCTCCTCCAGCCGCCTCCAGCGCTCCTCCACTGTGCGTTCGTACTGTAGCCGAGCTCTGTGCTCCTTCTCCCTGATCAGCTGCTCCCTGGCCGCTGTAGGAGACAAGAGCATTTCTGCTACAGCTTCCATGAAAGAATAATTACAAGTTAATGGGCCGAAGTTTTGCTGGTGGTGTTTTACTATCCACATGGTCATGTAGACTTCAGGATATATAGTAGTGTTTATTTTTCTTACACAAAATCTGACATTATAACATGAGGTTGTATGTGTTGGTGGTGAATGTGAATGTCGTGAAAAGAGAAATCCTTGTTAGCAGGAGCTGCAAGATTAACTGCGAGTGTTCGACCTACTTTTGTAGACTATTCCTCTGAAGTGACTTAGCCCATCACATCAACGGTCCAGTGAACTCAAATTTAATCTTCTACTGGCTAGAAAAGCCTTTCCATAACCAATTTAACTGTAGAGAGACTAAATAAATAAATAAATAAAACTGTCCCCGCAGGACATCACCTACCCAGACTTCTCTCCCTCTCCTCACGTCTCTCTTTGGCTAATCGCATCCTGTCATCCGTCTTCATGTAGTTCTCCACAACTGAAATATAAGAAAAATATGAGTGACAGTGCAGCCACATCAAAGCAGAGAGGAAAAGCTATTTAATAGAAAGTAAACAAAGCAAACACAGAGTGTTACTTTGTTTTCCTGCATGCTTGTTTTTGACATGAGCTACCAAGTGTGTCCATTTATGTGCGGCTCCTTCTTTCATGGAGCTGTGATGATCATATCAGAAGGACAAAGAGCACACGCAGCTTTGTCTAAAGAGGAATGACATCAGCTCGCCAGTGCTGACCTGCAGTGCTGCTTTGTTACCAGCAGATGGGAACATTTCCTCAGCTCTGTGTTAAATGCGTTGCGTTGCAAAATACCATGTAGCCCCATGCCAAGGGCAAACTGCAGCACTATGCAGGAGAAGGGAGGAAACTGTCTTTGATTTAATAGTCCACTCCACACTTGCTGAATGCATCTTTTGATTGTTGATGCTGAGCTCGGGTTGCTGTTGTAAGCAGCTCTTGCGTTCACTGATAACAGCCCTAAAACACATTCTTTCTATTCATTCATCCTAACATGCACAGGCCTACACATTCATAATATGCATTCTATAATGTTCCTCTAGTAATTCTCCACAAATTCACGTCAGTGTGTTAGTAATTTCCATCCTGATGAAATGACTTGGAAGGAAAGTGGAAAGTGTGCATTACATGCCAGGAACCAGAGATGATTACTCACTAGTTTTTCCATTTCTGGCCGGAGAGCTATGACCATTTGTCGGAGATCTCTTGTCAGGAAGTAGAGTGAAGGTTGGTGCTGCCATCTTTTCACCTGGCGCACAAAACAAATACAATAGTGCACAGAGAATTGATCTGAACAGCGAGCTCATATTCTCACATCGATATTACAAAATCGCAATGGCTGCAAAAGGTGTGAGCGGAGAACTGTGCCAGTACACAGGCAAGAAACTATAGAGTCTCAGTGTTTGTGTGTTGGATAAACACTCAAAATGTGATGCCTGATCATTGTGTTTGTATAACTTGTTATGAGTTATAGTTGGTGAAAACTGGTGAAATAGACCAATTAAATACATAATCATTAGATAAACCTAGTGTGTAATATGGAGAGTTGATTTTAGTAACTACAACTAAATCTCAAGTGGATGGATGCTTAAAAAAATGTAATTCAACACAAATTCAACTTGATCGATGTGTGTATTGTAAACTAAACTGCCAACTTCACTTAATCAAGTGAATTAGTCTCTTTCCAGTCAGGGCTTTTATTGTGTAAACGTGATGTGATGCCTGGAGTCAGACAGGAGAGCTGCCTGCACTTCACTTTGTTCACTTGACCTAAACTTTTATGCTTAAAGGACCTAAATGAACACATTGCTGTACTTGTAAAGTAACATGTTTAACTTGTGACATTTAGCACTTTCCATGAGAACATTTGATTGATTTCTTCAGTGGCCACAAGTGTAGTAGTCTACCTCTAATGACCTGGGGTGTATTTACATTAGACTTTACGGTTTTCAGTGCAATACCACTAACCACTGTCCAGGCATTATGGCTGAAAATAGTACATAATGTGTCAAAGCTTTGAAAGTTCCAGCATAACTAATGTCTCCAGTAGTCACATTGCCTTCTTTGGAGCAGTGAACTACAGTGACAAGTCTTTTTTTCTTCAATATAGAGTCATTATTGACCTGTAGGGTGATTTCCCGTTACAGGGCGTGGAGGGCAAATAGAGTACAATACATCTTCATCATGCTGTAAACACCGACCCAGCCTTCAACCCACAAAGTCATCACATTTAATCTCATCATTTATACAGTGTGATCCATGGGCCAGTCAACCCAGTCCCCCTTCCACCCATCTGAACCCCTTTATCCGACTGAAGTGATATCACGCCTGTAATGCTGATGTTCCTTATGAGAAAATGTAAATCACATGTGAGTCTATAGATCTGCATCGAGTGAAAACAACCAGCACAAACGCAGCAATGAAGTGAAGCGGGATCATCGGTGCACGGAGCAGTGAAAATGTCAGTTGCGTCAGTCATGAGTCAGCTTGAAATCTCAAACAGAACAACAGAGGCCGACGGCGTGATGATAGCAGCCCAGAACAAACGTTACACCAAGCTTACCTGTTATAACGCTGGATGATGGGACTGTTTTCGCCATGATAGCCGTATGAACGCGCCGTGACCGAAAACACTCCGCAGTGATCCCGATGCAGCTCAGGTATTATCCCTTTACCCTCCACAGCAGCAGAGGAGAAGCGCAGCCACAGCTGGCCAAGAAAAAACAACAACAACCAGGCACCGGTCAACTCGACTGCATGGAGGTCATCACGAAGGCAAAGGGAGGTGGTGGTCAGGACAGGAGGCTGTTATGTGGATAGAAAGGAGAGGAGATGCTGGGAGAAGGAGCGGTGATGGTGGTGGTGATGATGATGATGATGATGCGCGCACAATCGAATTTCCTATCGATCGACCGCACAGTGCGTCGCAGCGTAAAGCCCCGTCCCGACACACACACAGGCTATTAACACATTACCGGCAGATGGAGATTTCCTTTGTGCGGTGCCACCGGGTCCAAACCGCACGTCACATGTCTTTAATGCTGGTTTGGATGCGATGAAACAAAGGGACAGCACGCACAATCAATGCGGAGTCAAATCTAGCTTGCACCAACCCCTTTATTAATGCCACAGATATGAGAGTACAATAAAATGAAATGAATGCTATACTTGTACACAAACTCATAAAGACAAACGCATATAAATCCTACATGTGATGGGGCAGTGGTGCAGAGTGCAAAGGATGCTGAACATTGTGATATTCACATATTTAAAGAACAACAACAGCGTGTAAACAGTCAGAAAACATCATTTATGATTTGCAGGTTATTGCACAGGGAGTCTTCCTGACACTGTGTCTGGTTTTAATTGTTATTCACAGTGATGGCCTGTGGGAAGAACCTGTTTGTTTTGGTGTACAGCGTTCTGTAGCGCCTCCAAGTGGGGAGAAGTGTGATGGATCCGCAGCGATGTTTCCTAACTGTGCACAAATCCTAAATACAGGACACCAATGGATCAACACCAGTCTGCCAAAGGACCACAGATGTCAGGGTCTTTATGCCTTTATGGAAATGTCTGCAGTCTTTTTATGTCAGATGTTCATTCAAGTAGACATCTGATCCTTCTAACAATGAACGATCACGTTATGACAACATGTTAAAACAATAAATGATCACATAAAAAGTAAATGGACAGTGTATTCTGGGCGCTCAGACAAGCCATCTATAAAGGCACCTACCTGACAATCAAAGCGCCCAACATATGACTTTTAAGTATAATTTAATTTGAATGAGTGAGCTAAAAAAAGAGTACAGTCCTTAGTACAGTTGCCATGAGTGGGGAAATTAGTTATAGAGATCAATTCCTAATAACATAACATAAACTGAAGGGACACAGAACACAGTGTTACAGCTGAGGATATCTTCATGTTCACCTTTTTTGGCACAGCAACATTTTTATTTTTTCATATTTTTGTGAGACTTTCATTTGAACACGTTGTATAATACACGTTTCAGAAGTCTGTTACGACAAGTTAAGCATTACATCTGTTTGATAACTCAGCTGCAGACATGGTGTGATAGGGTCAGAGATTAAATTGAGGCGGAGCTCAGCTCCGCCTCCTCACCTCGGCTCCCTCTGCTTCGGTTTTTAGAATGATCCTGGGCGTAGTTACCATTACACGACTTTTTTTTTAATCATTAGTTTGGACCGCCCCTTCTTTTACCATGTCAAATATCAGTAGACTACATCAGTCTGTTCACTCATCGCTGTTTCCAGAGCGCTGTGCCAGAGCTTCATTATTGAATCCGCTTGTAAGTCCTATTTGGAAAGTTGTTAAATGAATTGTAACGACTGGCGACTGTTTATATTTTGATGTTGTGACATGTAAGAACGTTTAGCAAACAACTGATTTGATGATTCGATGTAGATCTATTGTGTGAGATGTAAATAAGTCATGCAAATTATAGTGTAAATTGATGGGATGTAAATAAGTATTGTTAATATGTGAATTGATGGTTTATATTGTGAATACGTTTCACAAATTGCAATGTAGATTGATGGTGAAATGTAGGGTAAATAAGTTACCCAATATGTGAATTGATGTGAGATATAAATAAGTAGCTTATAAATTTAAAAAATATGTGTTATTTTATTGTTTTTATTGTTTTTATTTTGTTTGTTTTTTACCTATTGTTCTCGTTATTTATTATCTACTGTAAAGCACTTTGGTACACCGAAAGGACTGTTGTAAAGGGCTGTATAAATAAAGTACATTTACATTTAAACCCATGGTGCGAGGTAAATACAGAGAGATATTGACCTCCTCCTTACAAAAGCCAATTTAACCACTGGATAGGATAAATATGACAGCATCTGTGTGTAAAAAAGATGAAAATATGAATGGAAATCTTTCATGGAGGACAGGTAGTGGCA
The DNA here is from genome assembly GCF_000972845.2 of Larimichthys crocea. NCBI lineage: Eukaryota > Metazoa > Chordata > Actinopteri > Sciaenidae > Larimichthys > Larimichthys crocea. The sequence goes on from NC_040032.1 coordinate 2,417,136, forward strand.
ACAAACTGTCACGGGGCGGCAGCAGCAGCGCGCGTGCTGCCGTTACTGACGCCAGCGAAGACGAAGAGCGCGCGGAGGGAACCGGAAGGACGGAGGCTGACTGAAGGACGGTGCCGTGCCGTGCCGTGCCGTGCTGTGAGTGAGCTAGCTCAGGAAAGATGCTGTCCAATATCTCTAATGTGGTGAGAGCCGGCGTCCAGAGAAATGTAAGTACACTAATGTGAACGTGCGCTCGGTCTTCTTCTAACACACACACACACACACACACGCACACACACACACACACACACACACACACACACAGAGACTGTCAGCGCTGTGCTGACCTTGTGAGGCCGAGACACAGCTATTACAGCTAACACAGCTAAAGTCTGCACAGTGTTCATGACTGCTCTGACTCGCTCCTGTAAAACATACCTGAGCTTTATATAGTGAAGACTGTCTGTCACTTCATGTCTGCTCTGTTGGCCACTCAAACATTATATCTGACAGAATAGTAGCACATTTTTAGGCCCGGATAGCATGTTTATATATATATTTTTAAAAATCAGCACTGTTTTGGTTTTAACACTGAAGCTCAGGTGCCATTTTGGCTTTCCGTTAGAAACATTTCAAATTGTATCAGAATTAAAAACCTGTTTTATTTCTGTACGGGTTAAAAGAAACTTAAAGGTACAGTGTGTACAATTTTCAGAATAAGGCAGACATGGAATATAATCAATATGTTTTTTTTTATGCATGTAAATGAAAACAAATAAATAAATAAAAAACTTTTTATATTTCGTCACCCTCTTAAAATAATCGCCTAAGTCACTTTTTTACAATTTTTTGCCTAAATCATCTCCTCATGATGCTGGCCACCTCTGGTAAAATTGCCTATATCCTCAGTTAAGCATCTGTTGTTATAGTTGTTTTGAATAAAATTGTTTGTAAATATTGTATATTTAATAAATGGTTCGGTTTTTTGTGTTTCCTGAAAAATCTGAAAAAAATGACTTAGGCGATTATTTTAAGAAGGTGTCGATTTGTTACTTGAAAAATTATCCTTTTTTTTTTTTTATCTACAGTGGGAGGGGGGGTCCTCTTTCATGGAGGCCGCCATGTTGAAACAGCATGTTTCTACAGTAGCCCAGAACAGACAAACTAAATACTGACTCTGGACAGGGCCTTTCAAGTGTTGTTTCTCTTTTATACCAGGAAGGTGAGGGTGATGTGAGGAGATTGCAATGCAGCGATTACACCACTAGATGCAACTAAATTCTACACACTGAACCTTTAAGACTTCTCTTTTTAGCCTGGTTTTTACTTAAGGTCCCTCGCCGTTCACTGCTGAGTTTCTAGGTCCTGATCATTCCTTGTTTTAGTTTTCATCTCCTGTGCCTATCAACATTTACTTTCTTTTATTGTTGCCGTTTTTGTCTGTTATTTTGGTTTTCCATTTTTATGCAGCTAGTTTTTAATTGACTTTTTCTTTGTTTTATTGTTGTAGATTTATGCTTTTTATTTTTGTTGTATTTTTTTTAGCTTTTATGCAACTGTTCTGTTGCCTAAAGAACTGTTCGGTGTTGTCTTTATTCTGCTCTGTGAAGCACTTTGGGTTGCATCTCTGCATGAAAGATGCTATATAAATAAATGCAGTTGAGCTGAGTTTTTAAACCTCCTCCTCTCCCATGGCAGGGAGTTGCAGCGGTCATGTCAGCGCGCACGTATGCTGACTTCACAGCACAGGCTTCGTTTGAAATAAAGGTGAGCTTCTGCCAAGCTGATCGATGTATGTATGTATGTCATGTACAGTGTGTGTTATTGTGGGTATATTCTTTCTTCCTAGAAATGTGACACCCACAAGCTGGACGAGGCCCCGGCCACTGAGGTGGTCATGACCCGTGAGGAGGGTCTGCAGTACTACCGCACCATGCAGACCATGAGGCGTATGGAGCTGAAGGCAGATCAGCTGTATAAGCAGAAGATCATTCGAGGATTCTGCCACTTGTATGATGGACAGGTGGAGTGCACTCAAATTCTGCAGGAAGAATATCACTACTACTGATAGGTAAACATAAAAAATGTTTGACTTCATCTCAAGCTTGTTTGTTTTCTCCCTGTAGGAGGCCTGTGCAGTTGGTATTGAAGCAGCAATTAATCTGTCAGACCACCTGATCACCGCATACCGCGCTCACGGCTACACTTACACCAGAGGAGGGACCGTGAAGGAGATCATGGCTGAGCTCACTGGTGAGTCTAGTCGATCATTTTCAATCATTATAGATTTTTCTTGTTTTTATTTCACCTTAGCTCTCTAATCCTCACGTTTTTTTTTTTTACAGGCAGAAGAGGAGGTATTGCAAAAGGCAAAGGAGGCTCTATGCACATGTACTGTAAGAACTTCTATGGAGGAAATGGAATTGTCGGAGCTCAGGTATATCACCAAAGTCTGATAGTCAGGATACAGTCTGCTGTAATTTTAAAACCTGGTCAATGAATCAGTCGTTTTTTTCGTCATACTACATGGTGTATGAATTCTTTTTAGTTGTTTTAGAAAGGCTTGATAGAGAGATTGGCACGTGCTGTCACATGTTGGGTTTAGTGTAAACACAAATCTACATAAGATAAGACAGACTTCATTGATCCCACACCAAGGAAATGCACTTGTTACTGCAGCTCACAGTATACAAGGTGGATAAGAAAATGACTCATAAATAAATAATTTAATAAGGGCGTCCTGGTGGCTGGTAGCATGAGCTCCCCACGTCCAAAAGGCTGAGTCCTTCCTGCAGCGACTCATTTTTGACACCGGCCTATGGTCCACAGACGTTTCCTTTCCTGTCTGTCTTCAGCTGTCCACTCTCACGAGTTGAAAGCCGGCCAGAGTTAGCAGCAAGTCCGAAGTGAGTTAATTCAGCCATGTTGCTGTGATGCTACACTCTCTATACTCCCTCTGTAGGCTGGTTAGTGCCGTCAGTGCCTCCATCTAATTAGGGAGAGATTTTTACATTCCCCAATAACAGACAGTACAAATGGCTTTTCCGTTCCGCTCCTGCCGCTTAGACTCAGCTCTGCATCCTCGTCTCCCTCTCCTCACATTGGCAGGGATCACTGGTCTTTCCACAGAGAGCGTGCTACCTCTGCCTAATGTTAACAGCTACAACCTCATTGGAAAGATACAACCCTTCAGCTGACGAACCCAGTGGAAAATGTGTGATCTCTGTATCCACATGAGACTCTGTGCTTCATAAAGCTGCTTCTTGTCGTGTTTTTTAAATGCGTTGTACATTAAGATTGGTAGAATGTGACCTAAGGCATCTCTCTTACTTGTCCACAGGTTCCCCTTGGTGCTGGTGTGGCTCTGGCCTGCAAGTATATGGGCAACAATGAGCTGTGTGTCTCTCTCTATGGTGACGGTGCTGCCAACCAGGTATGGTACAGAAAACACTGAGGTTCAAATCCAGCAACATATTGTTGGATAAGTTCAGCAGTCTGCTTCTCTACTTTTGTCTCAGACGTCCTGTAGCTGAGCTTTGTGTGCTGTGTGTATTTCACAGGGTCAGATTTTTGAAACGTACAACATGGCAGCGCTTTGGAAGCTGCCCGCCATCTTTGTCTGTGAGAACAACAGGTACGGCATGGGAACGTCAGTGGAGCGAGCTGCTGCCAGCACCGACTACTACAAGAGAGGAGACTTCATTCCCGGTTTGCGGGTACAGTTCTCACGTCAATTATTAAAGCCATATTACGCCCTTACTGTAGCAAAAACTGTGTTACTTCCACTGATGAGACCGTACAATCATTCATAAATGCACACATACGTTGAACTCTGGGATGTTGTTTTTGTGTCCAGGTGGATGGGATGGATGTTCTGTGTGTTCGGGAAGCAACCAGGTTTGCTGCTGAACACTGCCGATCTGGGAAGGTGAGTTAAAGGCACTGAATTATATGAAGCAAAAAATGTGGCTGTCATTTCCTCAGCTAAATTATATTTGGCCAATGTTTCAACAGGGCCCCATTCTCATGGAGCTGCAGACCTACCGCTATCACGGACACAGTATGAGTGATCCTGGCGTCAGGTACATCTTCATCCTGACCTTTTGTTACAATTTTTACACATTCACTGCATAAGTTTACTATACTTACTACAGATACTGTAACTATTTTCTTGATTGTCTTTAAAGCTCTTTTTAATTGATTTATTAGTCATTTTTCTAAATTAATAACCTCATGTTCACATATTCTCCTCCTCATCCTCTTATGCTGCAGTCCCACAGTAGTCTTCATGCACTCTTGCTGTAGTGGCTTTACAACACCCAGACCAATTGACTAAATACAGACACTAATATGGCTGTCAGTTTCAAATCAGTTTCCTCCACGTTTATAGTGAAATAATGTAGAACTGGTGATCAGAAATTTCAAATCCATAAGAAAAACAAATTATTAGTAAATCCCTGCACCAATCTCTCCCTTTTTAGCTACCGTACACGTGAAGAGATCCAGGAGGTCCGTGGTAAGAGTGACCCCATCTCCTTGCTGAAGGATCGCATGCTCAGCAACAACATGGCCAGCGTGGAGGAGCTCAAGGTATTTCTCAAATAAATCAATGTACACGCAATTAAGTGATATCCACAGAGTTGTGGTCTTGACTGGTCTTGAACTAAAATGCAGAGTCCTCTTTATCTGAAACTGAGACAAGACCGAAAAATTGGTCTTGTATTTGTGCTGTGGTGAGTTGAGCTGGGCTCTCAACAAACACACTTATACTTTTTCTGACCTGTGTTGCAGGAGATTGATGTGGAAGTTAGGAAAGAAATCGAAGATGCTGCTCAGTTCGCCACCACAGATCCTGAACCCCAACTGGAGGAATTGTGCAACCACATCTTTTACAACAATCCACCCCTGGAGGTGCGCGGCACAAACCCGTGGACCAAGCTGAAGTCCGTTAGCTAAACATTTTTCATCCACCCTATTATATATTAACCCCTTCCTACCCCTACACTTGCATACACACGTCAAATGTACCATCAACTGGTGCCTCAGACTCAAGAAGAATCAACAAGTAAATTTATTTCTGAACATTTGAACAGCAGGGACCGTATTCACAAAGGTGTTCTGAGAATAAAAGTAACACAATGTACAAGAACACTAAAGCATAAAATACTGTAAAGTCTGATTTGAAATGTTTGTTACATCACTCCTGTCGGTGTGTGCATACAGACACCAGACACACTCCGAAATATCAGAGCTTAGGTTACCATCATTGATGTTAGTGGATTACTTTCTTTATCTCATGAATGAAGTAGGAGGAGGATATAGGAGATATACATTAATACCTGTATGTTGTTTTAGATGGATGTATTTCAAGCTTATTGGATTCTCTTAATATAAAGTATTTATCTTCAGACGGTTTTGTAAATCTGGCCCCAAGTGATGATATTTAAGATTGTAAATTTGCTCGTTTGATAATTGTCTGGTCACTTCTGAGGTCGCTGTTCATCTCAAAGACTGTCTGACCTCTGCTTTGTACTCTTGAAACTGAAGTGTACATGGTAAACCAGTCAGTTTGAGTTGAATAGTTGTTACCTTTTTATAAATATATTCCCTTGTTACAAAGATGCCATCAGAGGCATTGGGTAAATACTGTTGGTGCAACATTAAATATATAAAAGAGAGTAAAGATACCACGGGAAAGGTATCCTGCCAAACCAAACATGTGTGGCAAATCTTGTGTTTCTTTCCAAGCTGAGCAAAAAAAAAAAAAAAATGTTTGAAGAATTGTTCAGGTTTGTTCGCCTTTCTGGTTATTTTTCAGATACTCAGCTGTTTGGGTGCCTTTTTGAATTTAACACACAAACTTCATTTTCATAAACTTTGAGTTCTTCAACTTCTCATGTACATGTGTGAGGATATTTATTATCCTAAACATTTGGATAAAAAGTCAAAATGAGCACACACTGCACCATCTCAGTACTGCTGTATTTACTCAGATGTGCAGAGATGCATACGTGCTTTTGAATTTCTTTCATTTTCAGTGTTTTCTTGTCATGTAACACGTTATTGTGGAAAAAATGTTTGCATTGACACATCGGGTGGCGGGTTGGCTTGCATATTAAGATATACTGCTAGCAGTATAAGTAGCAATATTTATGAACATTGTAACACTGCTTGTAACCTTTTAAAGGGTACCACAAGAGAAGGGTCTTTTCTCCATAATGTAAAAATGATCTAGCCAAATAAAAAGACCATTTAAAATGTCAATACACAAGCTAAGACTAGCTAAGACAGACTTCATTCATCTCACACGTGTTACAGCAGCTCACAGTATACAAAGTGGATGATGCTACACTCTCAATACTCCCTCTGCTGCCTGGTTGGTGCTCTTACCTCCTCCATCTTACGTTACCTGTCATAATACAACTGGAAATGCCTGGAAAGGGTAACGTGTTAGCTCCCATTAAAGGATGTTAAAATGCATCCCAATGGTTAGAAAAGGCTAATATGGGTTTAGCAGTGTGACTTAGATAAATCAAATAATCAAACTATATCAGGTTATTGCCTTTGTTTTCTATATTGTGCTGTAAAGACTGTATGCCAAGACTCAAGGACTTTTTGAAAGCACCCAGGTTTCCCTCCTATTTCCACTTCTATTAGCACACAACTTATAATTTTGTTCAGTCTACAGAGCGTTCTTAATTAAAGTATTAGTAGGGTCGGTTTTAAAGGTCAAAGTGTGTAGGACTTAGTAGTGATGTTGCAGATTGTAATCCACCAACTGTAATTGTTTCTAAAAAAAAAACACACAGGCCTTGAGTTTGACACATCTAACTCAATGAACTGGTTTTGAACTGACTTGAATTAAAATCCCATCCAGAGTCCACTCGAGTGATGACTGGCCACCACTGAAAACAGAGCAGTTGTTTTTGTACATGGTCATTACACAAGGTGGTGAATAATTATAGCTCCTGTATTTTAATTAAGCTGTGAATTAATGATTAACGTCAGAGCTGTAATCATTTGAATTATTAGATCATTTATTTAAACATGTCCTGAAGTCATTCTGATGTACACAGATCATTTTGTGTGCAGCAGGCAGAACCCAGGCTAAAAGTCCAGTCGAGTCATTGTTTCATTTTAAAACCATAATGAAGAATACGGCCTTAATGAGAACAAACAAAACACAAACAATTTTATTTTTACATTGTGCTGTTTCAGGATGAAATACAAAGACACCATCTGATTTTAAAGCAGGCAGTCCATCCCTCCATTTAGAGAACTTTGCTTTCCTCTGACAGCCATGGAGCTTTCTTTAAGAGGTAAATGCTTCTTCAACATTTATCGTCTCATGTCGAGAACATTCTGAACATACGGACATGAACAATCAATATTGTTAGAAACTACATTAGTCAATGCCCATTAACAATATCGAACTGACTAGCACATTGACTGATCGACGCCAACTGAACAGCTGTGTAGTACCAAAATACTACACAAAATATAATTTGTATAGATATTTATCAAGAATTGACAGCACCAGACGTCCATGCATTTATCAAGTCAAACAGTTTGAATAATTTGTTGTAGAGTTACTAAACCGTCACTTGTGTGAAAATATACTCGCAGTAAACACGTACCTATGGCTGGCTTATGAAAATTTGTGCCGATACCCGTGTTTAAAATAGAAGTATGATTTCTTATTCCTTGGGATAGATCTATTTGAAGAGTAAGTAAATAATGTGAGCTTGAATGTGGGCAAAGTCGGGCTGTGGCAGACAAATGACAGTCGTTTTCGGTCCACACTTTGATCATTTATCTAGTAAAAGAGTAACTTGACACACCCTGATCATTTTTGTTTACTGTGACAGAACTATGTGATGTGACTGTTGGGTATTGTTGTTAGATTCAACAGAGTCAGAGGTGAAACCGGCTTGAAACTTTGAACTAGAGAGGGCAGCAGCACTCAGATTTCCAGCCTGCTGTTAAGTTACTCTTCAGATGACTTAATGTCCCAGAGTATCCAGTTTTATTAGAAAAACAATATGGTGATCAATCTTCTCCTTGTATCTTTGCCAAGTGTGTACTGAACCTTACCGAAAGCACATTGAGATGGCAGGTGGTACAGAAGGTTAAGATACATATAAATAAGACAAATATGACCTATAGTGTTCAAATATGCATCGCTTGTGGATTTAAACTGCAACAGTAAACAACAACATCCGGACTGAAAATTTGACTTATGTCATGTGTCTGACCATGGCCCCAGAGCCTCTCCAGTCTGGTCCTTCAGTAAGTTCACCTTCCATATTCCAGGTCATGTGGAACAGGTGGTAGAGCAGAACCCACAGTCAACCGTCAGCAGTCTCCCCAGCTGTTGATCCACCTCACATCGCGAGACGAATGTTGCCTTTCTTGTCCATCTTGACTAAAGAGAGGTGCTGCAGGACCTTGAGCTTGGCATTGCTCACCTTCATCTTCAACTGCTTCATCTTCTGTGCACTAAGGGAGCCACTGCAGAGGACAAGAAGAAACATTCCTTCTGATGTAATAGCTTATCATTTTAATACTTTAAATCAAATGATGCAGTAGGGTCCCTGTTCATGTTGACAGTAATCAGATGGACTCAAATGCATACATGAGCATCAAGCATGAACATCAGTCCTGTTCAACATTTCTAACCTGGTTCCAAGTTGCATCAGGCAAATAAGAGTCTAATGAAATCCTTTTATAACTGTGTGTATAACAGTGTGAAATCAGGCTTCTTGCAGTTCATCTCCAACCTGTCTTTGCTGAAGTGCTGCTGCAGCTGCTGGTAGAACACATTGAGGTCATCCAGCTTAACGTTGGAGCGTATGCTGAGAGGAACCCCCTCAAACGTCGCTTCACTCAGCTCCTCATACTCGCAGCCTGTGGACACACGGATGGAGACGTCAGTAATGGAGTTAAACAGAATCTGTAAATACTATACAAAGTACAGTCTAAATGACGTGTGTCATCATGTAACTTGTCATAATTTGGCACTATAACAGACTCACTCGATGGCTGCTGTTGGCAAGAATCTGCAACCGCAGAAGACACCTAAAAAAGAACAAGAAAACAGGTTTAGCTACCAACAACAGCAGCTGATCACAGATCAGTGGAAGCTATTTGAAGCATTCTATGTACTATGTAACAATATTTATTTATTTCATTTCTAACTAGCATATTGAGTATCAGTATCAGGAATTGACACCTGATTGTTTACTGGTGGGCAGATTGTGATATATTCCACTCTCTCTTAGAGATACCACTTCACTTTTTCTGGTAACTGCAGTGAAAATGTTTGAGCATTCTCGGGACAGAGCATGCCTGCTCAGTGAACCTTCCCTCAGTAAACCAAGGTTGTTAGTGGTTAGTAGTTTGCTGTAGTTCTGCAGCTCTGGTGATCTAGTTTCACTCCTACATTCCTGATGTGGCCTTTGTCTTACAAATAGTACCCTTGTTGGACTCAGATCTGCTGAGCTGTGAAGTTGTTGCCTACCAAAGACATACTGTGAATTTGAGCTTGCCATCTTTGATCCACTGGGGGGCTTTTGTTGTGAGGCAGTCAAGGAAGTGTAGCAAAGGTCTAGCAATGAACATAAAAGGTTCCTGGCTGCTGATTGGGTCTTACCTCTGATGTGGTCTTAATGCAAGCTGAACCCAGGAGCTCTGCGGACTCTTGCACTGACTCTGTCGGTGGCTGAACCTGCAGCACGTCAACAAAGACAGAGCATGAACATGAAGAATGCCTGTAGAACGCTGGTGTTGAAATCCTAATTACAATTTTTTTTGGTAAAAGTTCTGTCATGTGTTTAAGTGCAACGTTTAAAGTCATTCTAAGCACAATGTACATGTACATGCTTTGGGTATTTATTTTTTCCCCATTGGAAGCTATTTGCTTCTGCTGGAACTGCACTTTTAATTGGTTTGTGTGTTTACAGTAAACTGACCAAAGCAAAAGAAAGTTGAGGGGCTGTCGCCACCTCTGAGAAATCATCCTTTGGTCTGACCTCGTACAGAATGTTGCTGTGCTGACTGAAATATGACCCAGACATGTAAAATTGTCTAATCGTTGCATGTGCATGTATGAAAAAGGTTCATGTCCAGGTCTGGGGGGCATTATAATTGCAGTGAAAGTCGACCAAACAACTGTCTGACATTCAAAAGCTTTAGAATACTCCCACAGTGATTTCCTCAGCATATAATATGAGTACATAAGGTGGTGTTTAAGCAGCGAGTGTACGGTTTGTGAGTGTACCTCCACGTCAGTAGTCTCCTGGAAGTGTTGGATCAGCCCCATGACACTGCCGAGGTTGTTCCTGATGGAGTCCATGGACTCTTTCTGTGCGGCTGCGATCTCCGTCACCTGAGCGCACAGCGCTGTGTGTTTGGCCTTGATGGACCTCAGGGTCTCCAGCATCACTGCCGGGTTCTCCTGCAGGCACAGGGTCAATCATTAGCCTGTACAGACTCAACAATAAAGCATCCGGCTTTAGTTGCAACAGGACTCTGCTGCAAAACTAGGCTCAAATGATCTCACTTAAATAGAAGGTAGAAAATATAGAATTTCCAATATTGGGAATGATGAAATCTTTCAAGGGCAATCAGAAGTATCAGTAGTATAATCTTTCCAGCTGTATTAATTAGGAGACCAGTTATACAAACAATGATTTGTGCTTTCATTTTTTGCACTTAACAATAAAAGTAATATACTGGACTATAATATAATAGACTACATCTGAACTACAGTAGCTACTGAATGTCATGTAGACTGCAGATGGTGTTAAATTGGTCCTGTCTTTAGCTGTGTGAAAATGTGTAGAGTTACTACCTCAGCGGGACATCCATTCTCTGCAGTGCTGTTGATGAAGTCCAGCTTCAGCCGCTTCTCGATGTATTCCAGGTCTGCCTCCGACTTCAGGAACTGCAAAAACACTCTCAGCTTTACACTTTGATAGTACATTGCCACACATGCCTTGCTTTCTTCTGCTCAGTAGGTCTCGTTTTTTTTCTAGAGAGGTTTTACATCACGTCACAAGCAGCTGTACAAAGACAGTCTAATAAAACAGCCTAAAACTGGCAAAATGATTGCTAAAAATCAGGAAGTATCTGCTTAAAGATTACCAGAAGTCTGATGCATTAAAGGAGAATAGCTGTTAAGCCCTACCTACTTCTTAATGAGGCTCATTTTTAGGAAATCCTGTACCAACTAAGTATGACTTAGTATGAGCAATTAGATAGTAATCTATCAATTATTGTTTAAAGCTGTTCTGAACAAGCAAAATAAACAATGTAATTCACATTTATACCAACCATTCGTACACATTCACACACTGCTGGCACAGCCTTGTGGGGTTTAGTATCTTGCCCAAGAAGACACTTGGACATGCAGACTGGAGTAGCTGGAAATCGAACCACAACCTGTGCAGTCTCACCGACCCCCGTCAGACCACGCCACGGTCCACCTATCATGTCCACTTGACTCGATAAAGTAGTCAGTGCACCTGGTCTATGCAGTTTTCAGATGCTTTGACAATACTATTGCACTGCTAGCTGTCTGATACAGTAGTGCAATGAAGTCAGAGCATCTGCCAACAGCTGAAGCATTTCCTTCACTTGTAACTATTTGTGGTCAATGCCCTTTTTTTTTAACGATGCACGCCTTTTTCACGCAGGGTCAAAGGGCACTGGACAGACAGTGGACTAGCTTAGCCAAAGGCTGGACTTGTGATATAGTGAGCATTTTATTGTGTTTATTAGGATTTCTATTGGCATCAGCACTTACAAGTATACTTTCAAGTATTAATTCACTTTTTAATGGTCGTATAGTCACACAGTATATATACTGAACTTGAAAAAACTTGCAATACTTTGCACTGCACAGCCAACTCTCACAGAATCAAAAAAAGAAATATGTCAGAGTTGGCTGTGCAGTGCAAAGTATGGCAAGTTTTTTGCCATACTTTGCACTGTAATTTATACTGATAATTCTGTTTACTTTACACTGTGCCATATTGCCACACGGATTCTTCAGTTTGTATATATTTTTAGATTTGTATATTTTTTTTTACATCTTTTACTTATATTTTATATGTCATGTTTATGCTGTTTGCACGGGATAAGAGGGAAGCGAAATTTCAATACTCTGTATGTCCTGTACATATACGACCCTTATATATATCTATATCTATATCTATATGTAATATATATATATATATATATATATATATATATATATATCCCCCACAGCTCTGCTGAACTGATTATAAACAGAAAAGATATAAATTGATCTAAAATAAAACACTGATTTAGTTTATAAGCAAAATTCAAAAGGAGGAAATGGTTTTGTAGGTATCGTTTTGTAGACATCTGTTTCAGCACCACACACACTCAAAATAAGCTGGCAGGTTAGATTTTACTGCTTGCAGGACAATTTTGTAAGTTCAAAAAAATGAATGCTTAACCAAGACAATCGTTCTTCAGCAAAATACGCTGATCTCAGCATTTCAGTGCTCTGATGATTACAATCTGGAAGATGATCTGACCATATTTTGCACATCAGAAACTCAAACATTGCACCTGTTTATTGAACCCTCTTTATCATCTGTCCACTCACATTCCCTGTTGGCATTTTACAGCATTCATAAATTCTCTCAAAGCACGTCTCCGCTGTTACAAAGGAATATGAGCCTTCATTCAGATGTGTGAAGCAGACATGTCCGGGATAACGTTTGTTTCCTTTAGGAGAAGCTGCATGTCAGCCTGTGGCTAGCTGTGCTGCTCGCATCTTATGATGCCATTTACCGGAAATGCTTTGGAAAAACGCAACTGCAGCAATGTGTGTCGACAGACAGAGGCCGTTTTTAGAAACACTACGTCTGAACTGGTCTCATGCTGAGGCAGTGGCCGCTGCTCTCATGGTAACAGTTTGCTGGATGATATTTGGTGTTGCAGCAGTAACGTTACGCAGAGACGCCCTCTCGATGGCGCAAAGGAATTTGAATTGTGTGCTGATACGAAGACCTGACTGCTCCCACTGCGATAGGCAATGCCGTATGAATAACTCAAGGATAACACATGAGCCGCAGACTGTCTCTGGAGTCGTTCAATAATGACAGGAGCAGTCTGAGAAAAAGGAAAACGCGTAAAAATACAATACTTTCACACTGCTTACCATCGCTTCGAGCTTTTCAACTGTTGCCTCCATGTTGAATAGTTTTCAGTCCGATGCGCGCTCTGTGATTGGCCAGCTGTCAGGGACGGGGATATCTGATTGGTCAGCCTCTCGGCTCTTCTTATTTGTTTATTTATTGTCACCTCGGCTGCGTTGCAAGCTTGTTTATCTAAAGGGTCAAAGATCCTCTCGAACAGAAGATAACACACTACAGGGTCCGCCAGTGATATACTGACATATGATTCAAAAAAAATAAAAAATACGTTTCCTGTCCCCTAAGTGGGCGTGGTCTCCTCGCCACCTTCTTCTCGTTTTGTGAACGCCGTGTGTGTGACGGAACAGTTCGTGTTGTATCAGAGACGGTTCAGAAAGTTACTCTATTAAGTTGTTTTAGATAACATCGGGTGAAACCAGACAGACGATTCAGCACCAACACAGAGAAGAGCTATGTTTTGCCAGATCTCGCGAGAATATTTTCCTGCAGCTGCTGCTGAGACTGAGACAGGTCACGGACAAGTTTGTTTTCTGCCTGACGAGTCCGTCTGAAAAAAACCAAACGAAACTAAATATTAGCGCCAACATGTTCAGGAGACATGCGACTTGTGTGTAAAACGAGTCCAATATTTACTTCAGAGACCACAGAGCGAGAGAAAAACCTGCTCAAGTCCCCTTCTCCCCTTAGAGTCGAGGCCTCCGCCTCCGGTCGAAAAGTCTAGTGTGCTTAGGTCCCCGAACGATTCAGCGCTCAATGCGGCGTCTATGTATATATGTCTATGGTCTGAACCACAACTAAGAATTATAAAAAAAAAAACAATTAATTAATTAATATTTATTTATTCAGGCGTGATGCAGACTACAGAGAGAGCGTGAGCGCATGTTAATTATAAAAAAAAACCTTGCTTCTTCATGACGTCACTACACACTGATGTACTTTATCGGTTGTCTTGACAATCGTTCCACAGCCTCTCGCTCCGGTAACCCCGGGAAACTGTCACGTGAACAAATAGCGGAACCATAGCTCGAGCGTAAGCAAGCTTTTAACGGGACTGTTTTCACCGGCGCACTCAAGTAGCTTCCATGACAGGCAGGTAGCGGGTCACAACAACACTAAGGTAAACAGATGTTTTCTTTCTGTTAAAGTCCGTCACAACGCACAGTTGGACTGACTTCTATGTTTCGCTGTGTTTTTATGTTTAAGCATCCAGGCGGCCAATAGAAATGTGGCGGAGCGAAGGCGAAAGCAGTTCATTCATGTGATCACACGAGAGGAGTTTACTACTATGTCTGCCAGCGTCAACACATGCTGCAGAAACTAGACATGTCGAGCTGCTTTTGGTAGTTATTTGACCAGACAGACTGTATGTGGGGAAAATAAGCAGCTGTTTCTATCCTGACTAATTCACTGGAGACGTTTGGACAGCCTTAACGTGAATGGATGCTGGTGTAACCAAGCTAACCAGCTAACGTTAACACATTGTGTGTGTGTGTGTGTGTGTGTGTGTGTGTGTGTGTGTGTGTGTGTGTGTGTAGTCAGGTGGATAGATCACTTATATTAGTGTATTTTTTTCTCTCTTATTTCCTAATCAGCTATAGTACTTTGATTATATTCTATCAAATCTAATATGATCACATCACTAGACATGCATTTTGGCCACCCTCCTGGCTCGTGGGAGGGTGCTGGTGCTGGCTGGAGAACTGCAAACCTTTTTATTTTCATAGACAGTGTACACCGACCACCTAAAATATGCTGATGCACATAAGAAGGGACATGGGGTCCCGTCCAGTCGTCTGTTTTCTCATTGTACCAGTTTGTTTCTGATTCGTTCATCTCCTGCACTTCTCTGCATTAGTTTGGTGTTGCTGACTGTGCAGCTGCTTTGACACACGGAGGCATTCAAGCTCGCCGTCCTCTGTAGTGCAAAGCATCCTCAAAATGTTATTAATAAGGCATTATGGTATTAGCCAGTTTTGTGCAGGAATGTGCACATATTTGCCAGGTAATGTGCAAAGGTTCACCAGAATATTTTAAATGATTAACAAAGCATAGTAGTCCGGAGGATGAAATGTTCTTCTGGGTCTGTCGGTCCAATCTTTAGTCTCCTGATGCTCTCCTTTGCAGCTGATGTTAACCACCCTGTCTACGATGATGTCGCATGGTTTCAAGAGCAGTAAGCAGGACTTCACCTTTGGACCATGGAAAGTGACTGCTGCCAGAAATCACATCATGAAATCTAAAGACATTGAACGGTGAGATGTTCCTCTTGTAGTGGGTAGCAGATGTGCAGTTGTCTTCTAACTTATTCTTGTTGGCCCCCCTGTGGTGCGTTAAGCTTTTAGCTATGACAACAACATTTTTAATTCTAGTCACAAGTGTGTATAAGATGCTCTGATTACAGTTGTGGAGTTAAAAAACATGGTACTGCCGTGACAGAGAGGATTAAAATTTCAGGGTTTTTGTGGAAGTTTGTGGAAGACTGTATGTATTTTTATATTTTTCTAATTTGTATTATTACTATATAAATGTGCAAAATATTGGAAAAGCTAGAGCAGGTTAAGAATAAATAAAGTCCACTGGGGTCCTAGATCTGGAAAAAGAGTCATTTAGTTATTTTCATGCTCTCCACATTAATTCATTTGGCTTAGATGATGCAGCCCAAAACGAGAGAGAGAGTTGCACCTAATTTACTTAATTACTTAAGTAAGATAGATAAATAGAATTGTTGACAGGATAACTTACTGCTCCACTTCACTGGCATGAACAGTCACTTTGTTTTAAGACAGTGGGCGAGTGAAAATCATTAGTATCCCATTGATAATAATGATAATGTGAAATATTAGCAGCACTCATAATTCTGTAGTGGTGGTCTGTCACTGCAGAATAAATATCAGGGAAACACTGTACTGTGTCTGTCAGAGAAACATTTGTTTTTTTACAACCCTGTTTCCAAAAATGTTGACACGCTGTATAGAAACGAAATGTGAATATGCAAAACATTAAAAATTCATATTTGATTAAAATTAGAACAAAAATAACACATGCCCAAAGGGGTGTACTTGGAAGCAATGTGACAAACTTTCTTTTAACCTGGGTAGATCGACATTTTAATTTTATAATGCACACCTAACCAGCTTTGGGCAGAGTAATTATTTTCTTCACTAATTATTTTCCTGACTATATTTAGCTGAGGAATATGTCATATGCAAACCTGTTGAGCTGTGTCCCATTACCACAAGAACCTACATGCATTCAGTTGGTGGTGCAGAACATATGAAACTCTATTTCTCTGTTTTCTTCAGATAATATTAATGCTTAAATTATACACTGCATATAATATCCATAAGCTAAAAGAGTGATGAAGCTACAGTTGCATACCGCTTTGAGTTATTGAGGGTTCTTTGAATAGTAAACTTAATACAGAAGTATAAATATCAGCAGATACATCTTGACTGATGTAGACTGCACAAAATTTGCTCATCTTGTGTGGAAAAAGACTCAAATGATGCAAACACTCACCAATTTAAGACAAAACCAACCACATACAGAAGTTTTTGCTTGATTTGCTGTCACCAGTAAGCAACTGTTTGCTGTTTGTCTTTCCAGGTTAGCAGAGGAGATGAACATGCCCTCCCTTCCAGAGATGCTGTTTGGGGACAATGTCCTGTGCATCCAACACACAGACGGCTACGGCATCGAATTTAATGCCATCGATGCCCTTAAGAGAGTCAACAACATGGAAGATGCCGTCAAGGTGGCCTGTGCTCAGGAATGGCAGGAGAGCAGGCAAGACAAGCATCACAGTGTGTTACACAAGACCACAACTGGAGGATTGTTTATTTAATGAATATTTTATATATTGAAACTATCAAAATTACTGGCCGACCAAGTTCACAAGTATGCAGAACATTTTAAATGAATCCAGATTCTATCAAAAGAAGATGTGCTTCAATGTAGCACATTGAGGCCGATGGTGTAGAGACCTTAGAGGCTGTAGCATACCAGATGGTGATGGTGAGGATGGACTTAATGATCGAGGTGTTGAAGTGCACCATCATTGTCCTTGGTAGGTCTTGGGTGACGACATTACAGATACATGACATGACAGATGTAGAAGTACCTGTCAAAAGTTTGGACACATTTCTCATTCACTTGTATTTCTTTATATATTGCAGATTAACGCTGAAGACTTCAAAACTTATGATGAATTTTATTTTTATCTTTTTTTTTTAGATTCTTCAAAGTATTAACCATTTTCTTTGATGACAGCCTTGCACACTTTTTGTATTCTCGGTCAGCTTCGTGAGGTCATCACCTGGATGATTTTCAGTTAACAGATGTGCTTTGTGTGATTGTCACCAGGTAATGAGTGGTTTTGTGCCTTGTTAATCGATCTCTTACCAGTGAACCATTCCCATTACACAGATGAGATAAGAAAAATATACATACATGATAAATCAGTTCAGAGGTGTTCAACTAAGTAAAGAGAAAAGAAAATTTTGAGTATTTTTGTTCCAACCACTGTGTCTTTGTGAGACACAGAGAAGGTGAATGGATGGTATCTGCATGTGTGGTTCCCACCTTCAAGCATGGAGGAGGAGGTGTGATGCTCTGGGGTTGCATTGCTGGTGATACTGTTGACATTTTTTTAAAAGTTCAATGCTCACAGCATGGCTACCATAGCTATCCCTAGAGAATGTCATCTGCATTGTTAACATGAATCTGTGATCTTCTTCCAGACTTGACTCTGAACACTCCAAAGAGGTGGTGAGACCATATGACTGGACATACACCACAGACTATAGAGGGACTCTGATAGGAGACGGTATTCAGATGAAGGTGAGTTATTTTCAGTAATGGAATGGAGCGCAGAATCATCACCAGCTTTCCGTATGTGTTTTATTCAAATCTATTGTTTCTCTGAAGGTGACTAAGACAGAAGAACGTATTGACCTGGAGAAGCTGAAAGCTCGGGAACAGATCATGTTCTTTGATGAGGTGCTGCTGTTTGAGGACGAGCTGCATGACCACGGAGTCTCAATGATCAATGTCAAAATTGTAAGTGCTGTGTTCACGTAAAGATTTACAGATTTTAAGAGTAAGACAAAGTTCCCTTGAGCAGTCAGTAACTATTTTACTGAGGCAGCGTCTGTCATTATATAATGTTGCAATATTCTGAACGCGTCGCCCTTTGTCTCGTTGATGATGCAGAGGGTGATGCCCACCAGTTTTTTCTTGTTGCTGCGTTTCTTCCTGCGAGTGGACGGAGTGCTGATTAGAATAAATGACACACGACTGTATCACGAGGCAAGTTGGTTTCCTCTAGCTAGGACAAAGTGCGATGCATGTTTTTTAATAGTGAACAAACCATAGTATTAAAATGTTAATCCACACCATGGTAAAGGCTGCGATGAGTAATGATCTGTTTGTTTGATTCCAGGCTGGAAAGGATTACATGCTACGAGAGTTCAGCACGAGGGAAAGCAAAATAGCAGAACTGAAGGTGAGCTGTGACATGTAACACAAGTGCTACAAAGCACAACTACAGAAATTGATTTTATGTATTATTAATATGGTAAGTTTTCTGCGATGTACTGAATTTATTGTCATTTAAACGTTCTCCTTTAGAATGTTCCCGCTGCACTGTACACCGATCCTAATGAGATCGCCCAGCACTTAACCCTGAAGCTGACGGAGTGTGAGAAGCTGGAGTTTCCTCTGACGCAGCCTGACACAGCTGTTAATGAAGTCCTTCAGTAACCAGTGTACTACGAGATCCACGTTGATGTGTTGCATGATGAAAACTGAGAATGAGTCTTAAACCAGAACTGTAACATTATAGAAACATAACCACAGATCTCCCCTTTACAATGTGCACAAGAACAGCCACAGTGGTCATATATATAAATATGACCACTGTGATGGCGTGTTCTGGAAACTGCATCATGACTTCGATAATTCGAAAAGTTTAAAGGTTGAAAGTTTGAGTGTGCAGCTTGATGCTCTGTAATATCACTAAACTTTAACCCCTGTAATTACTTTGGTCTAGTTTCTGGCTTTGTTCATATTTATGTTTTATGATACATTTTTACGGTCAAGTTGATCTGCCTTTTAACATAAGTCTTGGAAGGGTAGCTGTTTCCATGCTTGTAATATTAGTATATTGAAAGTGTTATGTCAGTGTTTGTAAAAAAAATTAAATAAATAAAAAAAAAGCTACACAAACAGCACTGTATTTTCTGAAGTCAAAGTCATCAAGAATTTCTGTAAATATGTCTACTGTATTTTTTACGGCCACTAATGGAAGGTGCAAAACTTTGTTTCCATTTGTAAGTCAAACACAACAGAATCTCTGTGAATATGTCTACAATTATGGCCAAATAAATTTGTTTGTGCAAATATAGATTGTTTCCTTTATTCATGGATTCTTTTAAGGCTGTTCACAATGGTTTACTTCAGCTGCGTAAAACTAAACAAAAATCTGTGTTTCTACCAATAATAATGTTTAAATAAATGCAACATTCAACCCACATTATGTTATTCCAATCAAATGTTGATACGCAAATCAACCTGTGACCTGTGTTTAGTTTCACAACATCAGCAGTGACGCAAATTAGGTTTTTTTTTATGTTGCAGTAGGACCTGAGGGGGAAACCACAAGGTTAGAACTTTTTAAAGTTTGTCTGTGGATGTACCAAATGGTCAAAAGAAGAAAATACCAACTGACTTATCATCCTAAGTGAAGTCTCCTTCATATCTTTCCTTGACCTCATAATTTTTTCCATTGAGGTCAAGGAAAAGTATTCTAATGGTTCTAATGAAGAGCAAACATTCTCATGACACCCTTGGTCTTCCATAACCTGAAGCCATGTAGAGGGATACATAAACACAATAAATAAAGTTAATTTAATAAATCAATCCAAAGATCAATTTGAAAAAGGTTAAATAAAATTATATTCGTCTCATAGATAAGTGATTATAGAAAAATCTATTTACATAAAATATACATTTGTAAATCATTTCAACAAAACAGTCTCTGTCGAGGAATATGCATGAATCTGTTTGCACGTGTTTGAGACTGTGAGGCTCCAGCTGTGATTAGAAAAAACAGCATGGCCACATAGTAGTAGGGTCCAAATGTCAGATTAGAAAATGGTAAACATAACTCTGAACCTGATCTCATTTTGTTTCTATTTACATTTTACACAGCGCCCCAACCTTTTTGGAAACAGGGTTGAAATGAAAAATAATACTGAGATATCCTGACTTCCAGTCTCTGGCGCTAGTGTTCTTATGGGAAGTCATTCTGTTTCTATATTCACTCTGTTTTGCTGTGAAACAGGTTGTGTATCAATTGTGAAACAAAGAAAAACATTTGTTTTGGCAGACTTTTATCAGTCTGATATGAAGTTTGTCAACCTTTAAAAACATGCAACATCAGATGGAGAGATTAGAAGAAAGCTATCAGGACTACAGGTAAGACTTTCACATCTAATCTTCTTCTGGCCAGTCAAGTTTTTTTAGTTTTCACTGTTTATTTCTTTAAACTGATCCATGTTCTCATCGCTGCTCTTACTATTATCCCATTTATCAGGTACGACAAGCAGCCATTTGTTTACTGCTGATTTTACTACAGCTAACTGAATATCTGGAGATGTTGTGAATCTAAGGAGAACTGGAAATGGGGAATGTAATCAAAGCAGACACAATACTGGACTAAATTTCTTCAAAATAAAATAATAACATCAGACAGTTGTACCATTATTTTGAAAGTAGACACCAGAAGTAAGGAAGAGAAATGTAGTGTAATTGCAGGCTAATTCTTTATATAAATAATTTTTCAGGATTAGGCACATGCTGCTGGTGGGTTCATCCATAGACATATATACATAGACGCCGCATTGAGCGCTGAATCGTACGTAAACGGCGCCGCCATATTGGTTCGGGCAGATCTGCCCGTAAACTAATACAAGGAAATGGACTGAACTTCATAAAGCGCCTTTCTACAAAGTTCTTCAAGTTAATGTCTCTTATACACCCATTCAC